>NW_015506123.1:303478-304338 GCF_001515645.1 Sinocyclocheilus grahami | reverse complement strand
CCAGTGGGGACATAATTACTGATTATAATGACTTATACTGTCTTTTTACGCGTTGCGTTGCATCGCACCGCGTAAACATAAAACTCTTTCTGCATTTGTGATCGAAGAAATGACAAACAATAAGTGCTACTCTACTGCCCAAAACTCGCGTTTGAAACATCAGTGGCAAATCCTTTAAATTAAAACGTACTTACGTGAGTCAGAACTGCCGGCATTGTAGTCAACTCTACCAGGAACAGTAAACAGTCCTCCATAAAATGTGCTGCACACATCTGAATATTTGGGTTAAACTGTTCTGGAACATTGTGGTAAATACAACTTAACCACTGATTTGTAGTCGTGTCCTCTTTTGGAAGATCAAACAAAGTAGTTTCGCTTTCACAACGAAAAACACAGCGGCCTAGCGGAAGCCCCGGCTTAGCGTGCGCTGAGGCCGGGCTAGCGTGAGCCAAAGCCCCGGCTTCCGGAATAGAGTGAGCTGAGGTGGCGGAGTTGAGAACGGCGCGCCCGGCGGATGCGACGAATGAGCGGCAACCACATGTGACGGACCCCGGGCTGGACTCCGCTTTGTCCATGGTGAAAGTTGATGTATTCCCTCAGCGACCAGCACAGATAAGCTCTAGGCATGACGAAGCAGATATCGTCCTCTTTTGGAAGACCAAACAAAGTAGTTTCGCTTTCACAACGAAGCACACAGCGTACATGGCTGCAGCGTCAACAATACTACAGCGAGAATAAAAGTTACGCCTTCTTTCTTTGCGTGAACATTTGGGCGGCGTTATGCAAATATTTCCACATAGTGAGGTAGATATGGGGGGGGGGCATGTTAGAACGAGCCGTTTTAGGAGGGTGTGGCTGAC
>NW_015506123.1:300690-303468 GCF_001515645.1 Sinocyclocheilus grahami | reverse complement strand
CAAAGAGAAAGGAAAAATTGAAATCGCATCATATGACCCCTTTAATGCCTTATTCAGCATGACCTTATTCTACGACCCTAATCCTACACTGTAAAAAAAAATCTGTGACATTTACGGTAAATTACTGGCAGCTGTGGTTGCCAGAATTTCACCGTTAAAAATATGGTAGCAATATTTTAGGTTTTAAGACTTAACTTAAATTCACAATAAAAAAACGTGTTTCATTAACTGATGTAATGTTAATAAACCAGCATATTGAAGTACTAATATCTGTTTTGAACCATTGTAATACTCATAACCACCAAAAACAGGTGGTGATGAGAAAGTCACAAGCTGAGAAGGGAAATATATAAATTCTATATATATAATATAGAAGGTGCACAGTGTCATTCACACAAACACTAAACACCATCATGGTAACACACGATACTGAAATAATGCAGTAAACATTAATTTAACAACATTAGATGTAAGATAAAGCCCTAATGTACACAACTGATAAGAAAAAAAACTAAGAAGAAACAGTTATTTCAATGAAAAAACTAAAAATATGAAGTGTCATGCAGGGAATTCTGGAAGTGTCAATTTATGTTTTTTCACTGTAAATTATAAAATTACTTTTTCTTTTTCACTTCCAAAAAAGTATTTTACTGTGAAATTGCATTAAATGTAATTACAGTTATTCACTGTATATAGTGATAACCAATTAACAGGGTTTTACTGTAGCATTTTTACAGTCTTTTACAGTGTACCCAATATCTAAACTTAACAACTACCTTACTAACTATTAATAAGCAGCAGATTAGGAGTTTGAGGCAAAAGTCATAGTTGATGGTTTGTTAATAGTGAGAATTGGACCTTAAAATTAAGTGTGACCGAAATGATTGATGAAGTTGTGGAATATATTAATGGAATTTTAATTATATTAATTTAAGCGTGAAACTGGTAATGAAGATGTTTGAGTGTCATAACTAAGGTTGTCATGCTTCCGGAATTTCCATAGCAAATCCAAGTAAAATGTTGATAACATTGTAAAAACTAATATGCATTCTTTGATTTTAAAAGTAAAATATTAATGTGAACATTATAGCATATAGCCTTTAATTATTTCTTAATGATGTCACTTTCATTTCACAAGTTTTCCCAAGTAAAAAGTCAGTGGTAAAATAAAGAACAAAGCAACAAATTATAGAACAATAGAGCACATACAAACTGTAGAACAAAGATAACAGTTTGAAGTGTTGCAGATATCTAACAGCATTATCAATTAAGTATTTAAGTAAACATTAAGCAATAGAAGCCTTATATACATATGACATTTTGACACAAACCGTTTTTGTCCCCCTTGTTTACATTCACTGAAGATAGAACTGTCTTTTTATGTAATCAATGTACCAGTAATTCTGAAATCCCCTTGTATTTAAATTAGGGCTGCACGATAAATCGCATGCGATATTTAACGCGCATCTTGTTCACCGAGCCATTGTTCACCGACCAGCTGCACAAAACATGCGCAATATATAATCGTGGTTTTGCACAGCTTGTCAGTGAACAACGGCTCTGTGTAGTTAATGCTTCTTCATGTGAAAGCCTGCAGGTGATGGAGATTTACCGCTGATTAAAGAACCGACTTCACTGACAAGATGCGCGTTAAATATCGCATGCGATTTATCGTGCAGCCCTAATTTAAATGTATAATTCAGTATTTGGCAGGTATATTGCATAGAGTATCAGGAAATGAACAGATTTGCATTGATTGCGTCATAAACGTTTGCATATGACTCAGGTTTTGAGTGAGATTACTTTATTAGCATTTCAAGCCCTTGTCACCCTTATCAGAGGATTTTTTTGGCTGCCTATCTTGCTTGTATGCACTGCCTAGTTATCTACCTTATTTTTCTTGTAAGAGCGGACACGGCCATTTGTAAATGTAATGTGCGAGGTTTCCTGTGTCATTCGCTTCCAGCTATTTTTAGCTGTACAAGACAGCTTGTTTTGCTGCTTGATATTGCAAACTAGTGTGTCTTACCATGTTTTTTGAATGTATTGTCTCAATTACGAACACACTGGTTTGTAGTACAGACCGTTTTACAGTTGACTGCACTTTGATATTCTTCTCGTTATTTCCCTACAGCAGTTAATAAACCGGAAGTCTCGCACATTCACAGAAAACGGCTTACTTCCGCATTGAAAAATGAGGTGGATAGCATTACATAGCTAAACTTGTGAGAGGTTTGTGAGAAGCCCCTGTGCAGGGCTGATCGATGTACAGGGTTAACGGTAGGGGTGGGAATCACAGGGATCCTCACGATAACATGCACGATACATAGCTCACGATACCGATGATATCATGACAGTAATTCTGCGATAATCGATATATTGCTAGACAATCCTGTAATGATACATCACAATATCTGTTTAACTATGAAACCAATGAACGTAACAAACTATCTGACAAGCCGATGTCAAAACAGAGCTGTGCTTTAAGTGATACAGAGTAAATTCAGAGTAGCTGCAACAAGTCTGTGTTGCCTTTAGCAGCTTCTACAGGTAAAGATAACTTAAAGCACTCCTTTTGATGTGTCCTTTTTCAGACTGTTTGAACAAAATTATTTTTAAATTAGATCTAAAAAATGCCAAAATATTTAATGCATTATTTAATTATAATACCATTAATAATTAACTTAATTTGTAGTTAACTAGTTAAGTATTTAAATAATTGACGTGCGAGGCCCTCTGCAATTGTGTGTGTGTGTGTGTGTGTGTGTGTGGGGGGGG
>NW_015506123.1:284567-294778 GCF_001515645.1 Sinocyclocheilus grahami | reverse complement strand
GGCAGCTGTGGTTGCCAGAATTTCACCGTTAAAAATATGGTAGCAATATTTTAGGTTTTAAGACTTAACTTAAATTCACAATAAAAAAACGTGTTTCATTAACTGATGTAATGTTAATAAACCAGCATATTGAAGTACTAATATCTGTTTTGAACCATTGTAATACTCATAACCACCAAAAACAGGTGGTGATGAGAAAGTCACAAGCTGAGAAGGGAAATATATAAATTCTATATATATAATATAGAAGGTGCACAGTGTCATTCACACAAACACTAAACACCATCATGGTAACACACGATACTGAAATAATGCAGTAAACATTAATTTAACAACATTAGATGTAAGATAAAGCCCTAATGTACACAACTGATAAGAAAAAAAACTAAGAAGAAACAGTTATTTCAATGAAAAAACTAAAAATATGAAGTGTCATGCAGGGAATTCTGGAAGTGTCAATTTATGTTTTTTCACTGTAAATTATAAAATTACTTTTTCTTTTTCACTTCCAAAAAAGTATTTTACTGTGAAATTGCATTAAATGTAATTACAGTTATTCACTGTATATAGTGATAACCAATTAACAGGGTTTTACTGTAGCATTTTTACAGTCTTTTACAGTGTACCCAATATCTAAACTTAACAACTACCTTACTAACTATTAATAAGCAGCAGATTAGGAGTTTGAGGCAAAATTCATAGTTGATGGTTTGTTAATAGTGAGAATTGGACCTTAAAATTAAGTGTGACCGAAATGATTGATGAAGTTGTGGAATATATTAATGGAATTTTAATTATATTAATTTAAGCGTGAAACTGGTAATGAAGATGTTTGAGTGTCATAACTAAGGTTGTCATGCTTCCGGAATTTCCATAGCAAATCCAAGTAAAATGTTGATAACATTGTAAAAACTAATATGCATTCTTTGATTTTAAAAGTAAAATATTAATGTGAACATTATAGCATATAGCCTTTAATTATTTCTTAATGATGTCACTTTCATTTCACAAGTTTTCCCAAGTAAAAAGTCAGTGGTAAAATAAAGAACAAAGCAACAAATTATAGAACAATAGAGCACATACAAACTGTAGAACAAAGATAACAGTTTGAAGTGTTGCAGATATCTAACAGCATTATCAATTAAGTATTTAAGTAAACATTAAGCAATAGAAGCCTTATATACATATGACATTTTGACACAAACCGTTTTTGTCCCCCTTGTTTACATTCACTGAAGATAGAACTGTCTTTTTATGTAATCAATGTACCAGTAATTCTGAAATCCCCTTGTATTTAAATTAGGGCTGCACGATAAATCGCATGCGATATTTAACGCGCATCTTGTTCACCGAGCCATTGTTCACCGACCAGCTGCACAAAACATGCGCAATATATAATCGTGGTTTTGCACAGCTTGTCAGTGAACAACGGCTCTGTGTAGTTAATGCTTCTTCATGTGAAAGCCTGCAGGTGATGGAGATTTACCGCTGATTAAAGAACCGACTTCACTGACAAGATGCGCGTTAAATATCGCATGCGATTTATCGTGCAGCCCTAATTTAAATGTATAATTCAGTATTTGGCAGGTATATTGCATAGAGTATCAGGAAATGAACAGATTTGCATTGATTGCGTCATAAACGTTTGCATATGACTCAGGTTTTGAGTGAGATTACTTTATTAGCATTTCAAGCCCTTGTCACCCTTATCAGAGGATTTTTTTGGCTGCCTATCTTGCTTGTATGCACTGCCTAGTTATCTACCTTATTTTTCTTGTAAGAGCGGACACGGCCATTTGTAAATGTAATGTGCGAGGTTTCCTGTGTCATTCGCTTCCAGCTATTTTTAGCTGTACAAGACAGCTTGTTTTGCTGCTTGATATTGCAAACTAGTGTGTCTTACCATGTTTTTTGAATGTATTGTCTCAATTACGAACACACTGGTTTGTAGTACAGACCGTTTTACAGTTGACTGCACTTTGATATTCTTCTCGTTATTTCCCTACAGCAGTTAGAAGTCTCGAAGTCTCGCACATTCACAGAAAACGGCTTACTTCCGCATTGAAAAATGAGGTGGATAGCATTACATAGCTGAGAGGTTTGGAGGTTTGTGAGAAGCCCCTGTGCAGGGCTGATCGATGTACAGGGTTAACGGTAGGGGTGGGAATCACAGGGATCCTCACGATAACATGCACGATACATAGCTCACGATACCGATGATATCATGACAGTAATTCTGCGATAATCGATATATTGCTAGACAATCCTGTAATGATACATCACAATATCTGTTTAACTATGAAACCAATGAACGTAACAAACTATCTGACAAGCCGATGTCAAAACAGAGCTGTGCTTTAAGTGATACAGAGTAAATTCAGAGTAGCTGCAACAAGTCTGTGTTGCCTTTAGCAGCTTCTACAGGTAAAGATAACTTAAAGCACTCCTTTTGATGTGTCCTTTTTCAGACTGTTTGAACAAAATTATTTTTAAATTAGATCTAAAAAAATGCCAAAATATTTAATGCATTATTTAATTATAATACCATTAATAATTAACTTAATTTGTAGTTAACTAGTTAAGTATTTAAATAATTGACGTGCGAGGCCCTCTGCAATTGTGTGTGTGTGTGTGTGTGTGTGTGTGGGGGGGGCAACTTTACCACGCATCTGATCGATTGTGATGCCATGCTCACTGACATGCTTGCGCACAAATCACGGTCACGCACACGCTCATAAGAATTGTAAGATCGACCGCATAATAATTATAATAATAAAGCAATTCTATAAGTAAATAAGAATGCTAAAATAAGTTCTAGGTTTGTAGTTATATATGAATAGTTCAGATGCAAAAGCCTCTAAGTGCTTCACACTTCGAGGCTTTTGCATCTGAACTCTTCATATGAAGTAGTAATCAATTTACACTATTTGAAAATAATATTTTATTTTTAAATGTGCACAATCACTCTTATTCGTATGTCTAATAGAGGTCTTTGTATATGGAGTACATAGTGACAGCATTTGCTATAGCTAAGGCTCGTAAGCACCATTTTTAAAGGTGACAATCCGTTACTGTAAATATGAATATTGTACTGTATCTTCTAGATTGTATTGTACAGTATTGTATCTTCTGCCATAAAGATGAAGATTAATATTTTGTTAAAGAATAAGCACTTTGTTTTAAAAAATAAAGAATTGATGTTCTATTATATGTGCTTTAACTACTTCTTGTATGTTGTATAAATATAAATCTAGGTAACGAAGATATATTAAAGCAGCACTATGTAACTTTTGGCGCTCTAGCGGTTAATAAACAGAACTGCACACATCCCGCGGAAGAACATTCCAACCGAAGCTACTTCTCTAAGTTTATGTCTATGGCGATTCACGCAGGCATGTTTTACTCCGCAGCGGTGAGGACCCGACCAGGCTAAGTACAAATATAAGTACTTATTATAAATGTACCGTAGTGATTCGGAATAAGACAAAAACGCGGTTTGGAAGATGAATTCATGATGTACTCGCTCATTATATACATTTAGCAAATTTTGAACACATAAAAAGTTACATAGTGCTGCTTTAACAAAATAATCTTTTAGAAGGGCCTCATCTATTAATTTTGCCTGGGGCCCCCCACTTCATCTTGGTTTGCCTCTGTGTACACTGTTCACGTCAGAACAGCATGCAAATTAAATGTTTAACTGGCAAGTTAATGCAGTTCTTTTATATTGCATAATCCTTGTTGATTTTGTTTGTCCCATCAGTGGTATAAAAGCCGAGGTGGGTCCAGATTTTGGACTTTGGAATGTGGCTGGGTCATCTATTATTTTACTCACACTGCTGTACGTCATCCCGTTAAAAAACTATTTTTCTTAGGCTAGTTAACTTATGTTCACGTTTCCCTCATTCATGTTTTGAGCTCCACCTCGAGGAGCCATGAAGTAGTGATGGTGGGAGCAGGGGAATCTATTTAGAGTGCCTTATTTTATTAATTAAAATATCAGTGTTTGGTGCCAGCGTATCGATTCGATATCGCTCAGAGAAGGACAACGGTATGTTGCCATGTCTAAATTTTGTCCCACCCCTAGTTAACAGTGCAGGGCATTGACATTTGCAGGCTTATGTTTGTTTTGTAGATACAAATTTAAAGGTGACATACAGCATTCTGCACAAAAGACCTCACTTTGTTGAGGAATGTTAATGAGACCCAGATCGCTTCAGTCAAAGGGGCTGGATTTGGAATTTGAAAAAGTACAAATCTGAAGTGAAACTGTCAGAGGATATTAAAGGGAAATGATTGAAGAAGTGACAAGCATTGACCTTGCTAGATGGTTTTGTGGTGGATCTGTTGCAATGTCAACAGTTCATGTTCAGTTCATGAAATACGTCTGCATTGTATTTCAGACAGAAGGAAACAGAATAGAATTCAAAGTATTACATCACATAAAAATCTTAAATATAATTCTGTCTTCATTTACTCACCCTTACTCACAGTCATTCCTGAACTGTGTAGGTGATGATACACGGGGCAACTTTTTGAGCAATGTTGCCGAGCAACTTTGGGCAATGTCATTGTCAACGGGCAACCAGATGAGGCACATGGCCCATGACCGATCTAAAGTATCCGGATAGAAATTTGTTGCCCATTCTCAATGGGAAAGTGCCCAAGAAACAGTTCAGATGCAAAAGCCTCTAAGTGCTTCACACTTCGAGGCTTTTGCATCTGAACTCTTCATATGAAGTAGTAATCAATTTACACTATTTGAAAATAATATTTTATTTTTAAATGTGCACAATCACTCTTATTCGTATGTCTAATAGAGGTCTTTGTATATGGAGTACATAGTGACAGCATTTGCTATAGCTAAGGCTCGTAAGCACCATTTTTAAAGGTGACAATCCGTTACTGTAAATATGAATATTGTACTGTATCTTCTAGATTGTATTGTACAGTATTGTATCTTCTGCCATAAAGATGAAGATTAATATTTTGTTAAAGAATAAGCACTTTGTTTTAAAAAATAAAGAATTGATGTTCTATTATATGTGCTTTAACTACTTCTTGTATGTTGTATAAATATAAATCTAGGTAACGAAGATATATTAAAGCAGCACTATGTAACTTTTGGCGCTCTAGCGGTTAATAAACAGAACTGCACACATCCCGCGGAAGAACATTCCAACCGAAGCTACTTCTCTAAGTTTATGTCTATGGCGATTCACGCAGGCATGTTTTACTCCGCAGCGGTGAGGACCCGACCAGGCTAAGTACAAATATAAGTACTTATTATAAATGTACCGTAGTGATTCGGAATAAGACAAAAACGCGGTTTGGAAGATGAATTCATGATGTACTCGCTCATTATATACATTTAGCAAATTTTGAACACATAAAAAGTTACATAGTGCTGCTTTAACAAAATAATCTTTTAGAAGGGCCTCATCTATTAATTTTGCCTGGGGCCCCCCACTTCATCTTGGTTTGCCTCTGTGTACACTGTTCACGTCAGAACAGCATGCAAATTAAATGTTTAACTGGCAAGTTAATGCAGTTCTTTTATATTGCATAATCCTTGTTGATTTTGTTTGTCCCATCAGTGGTATAAAAGCCGAGGTGGGTCCAGATTTTGGACTTTGGAATGTGGCTGGGTCATCTATTATTTTACTCACACTGCTGTACGTCATCCCGTTAAAAAACTATTTTTCTTAGGCTAGTTAACTTATGTTCACGTTTCCCTCATTCATGTTTTGAGCTCCACCTCGAGGAGCCATGAAGTAGTGATGGTGGGAGCAGGGGAATCTATTTAGAGTGCCTTATTTTATTAATTAAAATATCAGTGTTTGGTGCCAGCGTATCGATTCGATATCGCTCAGAGAAGGACAACGGTATGTTGCCATGTCTAAATTTTGTCCCACCCCTAGTTAACAGTGCAGGGCATTGACATTTGCAGGCTTATGTTTGTTTTGTAGATACAAATTTAAAGGTGACATACAGCATTCTGCACAAAAGACCTCACTTTGTTGAGGAATGTTAATGAGACCCAGATCGCTTCAGTCAAAGGGGCTGGATTTGGAATTTGAAAAAGTACAAATCTGAAGTGAAACTGTCAGAGGATATTAAAGGGAAATGATTGAAGAAGTGACAAGCATTGACCTTGCTAGATGGTTTTGTGGTGGATCTGTTGCAATGTCAACAGTTCATGTTCAGTTCATGAAATACGTCTGCATTGTATTTCAGACAGAAGGAAACAGAATAGAATTCAAAGTATTACATCACATAAAAATCTTAAATATAATTCTGTCTTCATTTACTCACCCTTACTCACAGTCATTCCTGAACTGTGTAGGTGATGATACACGGGGCAACTTTTTGAGCAATGTTGCCGAGCAACTTTGGGCAATGTCATTGTCAACGGGCAACCAGATGAGGCACATGGCCCATGACCGATCTAAAGTATCCGGATAGAAATTTGTTGCCCATTCTCAATGGGAAAGTGCCCAAGAAACATTTCTTTGGAACATTGGACAAGAGTAGCTGGTACGTTCTTCAACATTTGTCCTTTTGTGTTCAAATAGAAGAAAGAAAGTCCTACAATGGAATGACATGAGGGTGAATAAAAACATTTTCTTGTGGTTGAAAGTTTTGATCTTCAGTGAAGCATGCAAACGGCTTTAAAAACTTCCACAGTAAGTGTAAGTAACCTTCATCAAACAAGGTTCAAAGTTCAAACTTCATCAAGTTTTAGTCAATTGAGAATACAATGACAAAGGTTGCATGCTTAAAGTTGAGTAATCATTAACAGTGGTGTTAAGGGAAATCTTTACTTGCATATTATACTGGCTAATTAGTGCAATTAAAATTTCACAAACAAGCCCGGGCGTCCACGTGATGACCTGAAATCTGTGTTTACACTGTAATGAGTTACCACAACAACAGCGCTCTGCCAGATTTACTGTTGAGCGCTCGGAGAGCGCCATAAACAAACAACTCAGCTCTGACCGGCTCAGCAGCTGCCATGTTGTGTTTCTAGTCAATTACCCCGACTGGCCATTTCTTCAGCATGTAATAGACAAATACGTAACCCAAACTGCAGGCTTCTTGGTGACTTCATACTGGTTATCTGATCTCTGTGTTTTTGGTTTTAAAGTGTGTGTGTGTGTGTGTGTGTGTGTGTGTGTGTGAGTGTATTTGACCCAGATATTCCAAGGACACAGTTTCTCTGCAAGCTCCCATCTGATTTGTTTGTCCTGCCAGGCCTGTCGTGGATCTCTGGGTGGGCTGTCTGCACCACGACCTCCTCCCCCACTGAATGAAAAAGAAAAGGGATTGGGAGGGGAGGCAGACCATCATGAAGCTTGATCACATCCACTTAAACACTTGTAAATATAATTACACAAAAGCAAAGCATGTTGGGGAGTGGAGAGGTTGTTCAGGAGAAAGGTGACTGTTTTTCCCAGTGAACAAAACAAGAAATGCAAGCCATCCTTCAAACTGATCTGTTAACCTTTGGGGCTTGATTTTATTAACTGTAACAAAGCAGCCTCACACACTGGCCTCCTCTGGGGATGTGAGATTGGAAAACTAAAGCTTAGACAATGACATGCGGATTCGGTCTTTTCAGAGATGTGCTTTCACATGCCTTTGTGCATTAGCTTAGTGAGTTAGACTGTAGGGTTAACTTGGTAGTGGACTGGTTTTGATCCATATCACCTTTAAAGTTACTGCTGAGCATCATGACTGATTATCCTGGCATCCCACGATTTTCGATCAAAGCTTGTGGCTTCTTTTATGTAATCACTGGAGAATCAAAGGGACTCATTGCTTTAGTTAGATCTGATCCAAAGCTTTCCTTATAATTCACTCTGTTTCAGTTTATGTTCGCTTGGTGCTCCTGTTCTTATTTTGGTGAGCTTTAAGTGACTAGGAATAGGAGGGCAAAATCAAAGGCAGATCCCCTACCAAAATCGAATTGTTTTGAGTTGCGTAGTGGGAACTTACCTTTAGCAAATTGGTATAAGGATTCGCCCACTAGTACCTCATGATATGATACACGTTGTGATACATTAGTCACAATTAATCACGCATCATCATATAATAATTTGAGTGCAGTTGAAACTCTGCCAAACTTGTGAGAGACAAAAATTAATCTGCCGGATCGGTTTCAACATCTGTTGGATGGCTCTCAGCACAATATGCTGCCTCAAATTTTCACACTGCTTAATGCTGGTTTATCATCTTTTAAACCTGCACTTCTAACTCTGGTTCTGCAATGTTTCACACTTTTAATTTTGAAAGGAGGTTAGCATCACTGAACCCATATCAGGGTTATCACTGCTTTTGTGGAGTTAACCCCCCTGCTGCAAAACGTATACAGCGTGAGACTTGGAATGTAATAGCCAACAAAAAACACTATCATTAAGTATGCTTTACTCATTAAATATTCATTATATTTGTACAGTCACAGAAAATTTCATGCACTTTGTATTTCCTTTCAGTGTTTGAGCGGTACAAATCAAAATATCAAACAATGATATAAAGTGTGTTAACTGGAGTGAAGAGACTGTTTTGTTCTTACAGTTGAACAGTTGAGGTCCAAAAAGTCTATTCAGGAAAAACAGTTAGGAATATATAAGCCCAGCTGATGCACAAGAGCGAGACAAGTCGTTAATTAAACAGTTGGTGTGCTTTGTTCATTCAGTCAGTGTTATTGAGATTGCAAGTATGCAAAAATGCTGTAACATAAAAAACATTCAGCCAGAATTTTTATCTGTGCAGGATTTTTTAACCGGTGCATGCCCGGCTGGGATTTGTGTGACAGACCTCTCGGTCTCCACCACATTAAATCCTTTATATCTATCATGGACAATTCAACATGGATCCTCTGTGTTGGATCCAAAGCATCCAAGAGACAAGTTTGCCATTTACAGCAATGTTACACTGTCCCAAGACACCACAGAAGAAAAAAAGCTTTTAATTTGCCTGCTGTCATTAAGACAAACATGGTGGTTTTGTTATTCTACATGATAGGCCTTGTTTTAGGTCACTGTGGTTGGCTGAAAGTGTTTTGAAAGATAGAGATCTTCCGCATGTCCTAATTGTCAGACCTATGTGGGTTAGCTGTTCTACTATCATATGAGCCTTTTCAGAAGAGTGATTGTTCATGACGTCCATGTAGCTGAAGGTTAATTGTTCTGTAGGAAAGCAGTGTCAGTATTGTCCCTTCCCAGACAGCAGCCAGTTTCGGACCAGATCTGGCCCGCATGGATTTCACACGGGCCAGTTGTGGGCCCGATCTGGGCCAACACTATGTTGCTGTCTGGGTTGGGCTCTGCTGGACTCCACATGGCTTTCACTACTGTCCTTCTAAGCTCTTCATTATGCTGTATGTTATATGAGCAGTCATAAGAATAAGTGCTGCAAGCAGCTCTCAGGGTTGAACCAAAGTGTGCGAGATAATGAGGGCAGTTGTGCACCGCTCTCATCCTTAATTCAGCATGTGCCACTGTGTCTGTGCTGAGTAATGATGCTCCTTATGTAGATGACTCAGCTTCTTGCTGTTTCATTACTCTGTAGCCACATCGTACCCCTAAGTGGATACACTCAGTATTCCCATGTTCCGCAGGTGCCTGTTGGTCAGGTTGAGACAGTGTCCCACTGCAGAAACCTTAAGGAAATGCTGCTACACATGCTACACATATACACATGATATGGAGCTATTCTGTAGTCCACGAGGGTTGCAATGGACCACTCTTCGCCAGTGTCCCATATCCTCAAAGTGTATCACGTTTCAAGTGCTGCGCTGACAAATGGATTTTCCTCGAAAGCTCTGCGGTCTTGATTGGTAATTTTTTCCTTCTAAAAGAAGAACAATAGAAAAAATTAAGGTCGGAGTAAAAAGAAAAAATCAACAGACTTAATCTATAGCCAGGATCAGTTGTTCTGACAGAATCCCTCATTGACTGAATCTCCGGTTCACCTGGGTATCCTCGAGGATTCCCTCTTATTACCCAGTACACAATAGGGAGAGAGACTTCAAAGGTAAGAGACTGTGTGGTTTGAAAGGATTTCCATTTTCTTGCACAGAAAACAGACACAAACACACATTAGATTGCATTGAAGAAACATTCAGAACTCGGTCCGTTCAAGTTGCACCGCACCAGTTGCACCCCCCCCCCCCCCCAAGAAGGGCCCGAATTTTCCCCCCCCACAAT
>NW_015506123.1:264523-284411 GCF_001515645.1 Sinocyclocheilus grahami | reverse complement strand
GGCTGTCACAGTTGCCCCCCCCAGTTTCCCCCCCCCCCCCCCCCAAGGACGGCCCTGATTATACCCCATCACAATTTGCAGCTGAAGAAGACCGGACCAGGTTTGCCCATTGAGAATATTAATTGTAGCTGAATGCACGAAACGCCACCCAAGTGGTCACCTCCATACCAGGCAACATGCTGTTGGCAATTTTTCAAAATTGGTTGGAATCAAAATCTGAAGCTAAACAAATATGTGACCATCATACACTATACGATTTTCTATTAAATCTGTCAACTTACATCTGCAGACTGGCTCTAACTTTCAGCAACTAGCCTCAACTTCTCGACTGTAAATCGTCTGAAAATCGGAGCAAAAATTGTGTAGTGTATTCCAGGCTTTAGATTTCAATTAATGAACTTGATTCAGGCTAATTTGCATATGGAATGAAAGCTAGCTTTATTCCGTCTTACGTCATTGCTCTCTTGTATGCAAATATACTGCAATATAAACATAACAGAAAAATAATTTTTAAATGACACATTTATACTATACCCTACAGTGGATAGTTGGGTCATTCAGGGGATGACTGTTATCCTGGGGTGCATTTCCCAAAAGCATCGTTAGCTAACTATGGTGGTTCGTTCCATTTAACTCTATTGGTAACGACGGAACTTGCAACCATAGTTGCTTTTGGGAAACGCACTCCTGGTTAGTTATTGGCATGTAGACTATTTTCACCTGCACATAAAATAATTGATTTGTCTGGTGATGCATTAAGTTGTTTAAGCCCCACGTTACCTGAACAGTGGACCTTAACTGGAAATGAAAGCAGGCATTGTAATTACAAGTGTGAGGTTAAGTTGTTTGTTCCCTTGGCTAGTAGGGGGTAAAGACACGATTGTGTGTGTTTTTTGTCAACTGGGTCCTGGGGGAAAACGGCCTGTTTGATGAAGGAGTTTGCGCTGTGGGTCAGCCTGTCAGCCTTGGCTCTTGAGCAGGAGATTTGCAGCCCTGCTCCAGCTATGTGCTGTCAAAGTGGTGCATTCCCACTATCACTGATGGATGAATAAACACACTTTTCCTTTTGCATGCTTATTCGGTTTAATTTACCACACCATTTCACCATGAGCAATTTTGGCATGGCATATAGCATTTATCATTTAAAGTATCAAATCGTCTGTAAGCATTTTTTATAGCACATCCCTAATTTGAATGTCTTTGTCATGATGCAAGGTTAATTTCACTGTCACATTCTAACACATAAACGTGCACACATTAGGACTACTCGACTAGTTTTTCCATAAGTCAATTCTTTGGGGTTAACTTGACTAGTTGTCGTTTTATTTGGCATTCACTGGCCGACCAATTGACTAATGTAGTTGACTAGTACAAAATAAGTAGTTGTGCCAGCTCTAGCGCACACAAACACAGAATTTGCAGAGTGTGATTCTCTGTGTGCAAAAAGGGAAATAAGACAAAGGAAGCCCCAAGGAAAACCCTTAAACACTCATAATGGCACTAACAGCTAACTCTCGGAGGGGTTTAGTCGGCAGAACAGACTGTGTGAGGGTCACCCTGGTGTAAACCATCACATCAAGTTTCCTTGGCAACTGATAAACCTCCAGACTGTCACAATAAACTACGACCTGCATTCTGAAACTGAGGAAATGTAGAACATTTTAATAAAAAATTTTGAGTTATAAGATGTGGGTCATCTGCGGAGCGCAGTAGAACTTTACATGGTAGCTAAGGCACAGTGGTTAAACCAATGAGTCTGTTTACTTGTACAACAAATGCTAATAACATAGGTAACGTGAGATAATCGTAGCGGAGCAAACAACGGTACAGACCACCCCTTCCTCAGAACAGGAGAAAAAATTATCCAGATTTAAAACTGCATGGTTACTATAACCCAGCAGGTTGAGTAGTTTATGAAGAGGTGCTTCATTCCTGACAGTGAATCTTAACCCAGCAGTGGTTACACAAAACAACCAAACACTAAAAAATAACTCATAAAAGTGACCCAACAGGCTAAACCCAGCAGTTTGGGTTAAAAAAAAACCCCAGCCAGTTTTAGAGTGTAGTCAAATGATATGGAGCTATTCTGTAGTCCACGAGGGTTGCAATGGACCACTCTTCGCCAGTGTCCCATATCCTCAAAGTGTATCACGTTTCAAGTGCTGCGCTGACGAATGGATTTTCCTCGAAAGCTCTGCGGTCTTGATTGGTATTTTTTTTCCTTCTAAAAGAAGAACAAATGAAAAAATGAAGGTCGGAGTAAAAAGAAAAAAACAACAGACTTAATCTATAGCCAGGATCAGTTGTTCTGACAGAATCCCTCATTGACTGAATCTCCGGTTCACCTGGGTATCCTCGAGGATTCCCTCTTATTACCCAGTACGCAATAGGGAGAGAGACTTCAAAGGTAAGAGACTAGGTGGTTTGAAAGGATTTCCATTTTCTTGCACAGAAAACGGACACAAACACACAAAAGATTTGTTTCGCTGGCAAATTGCTGCGGCGGGTGAGCCTGCAGCAACTCCACAAAGACATGTAAATCTAGACTGAAGTGTTCCACGCGCAGCTCGAAAGAAAGCATGAACATTCAGGGCAAGCTGCTTTCAGGTGGGCAAGGAGTGTAGAGACCGCATTGACAGCGCATATGACCTCACACTTTTCCCAGTCACCATGGAGTTGCTGTGGAAACGCAGTGTTTTTTCTTCAGGAAGTTCCAATTCAGCTTGCTGAAATGCACCCACTCTGACACACTCCCTTCATTTATGTGAAATATTACAGCCATCTGGTCGGCACTAACACCTTACGCTAAGAGCACTGGCAGTTGGCCTCTCAGGTTTTAAACAGAGTTGTTGTCTAGGTGAACTCTAACATGCAGCTGTAGTGTCAGTCCCAGACTAATGTGGTCTTGTATTGACTCACTAAGCCCATATCAAATTTCTTTTCAGAATGATTTGATTGTGTAGCCTTGCATCAATACAGCACTGTGGTTCACTGAATCTTGTTCTATAAAAATACCTATTGTGTGGATCAAGTGCTTTTCAAAAAGACATGGACTTCAACGATGTTGTCTAAGCAAAACAATTTTCCATACAGATGTTTTTTTTTAATTTTGTAAGTTTGCTCGAAATTAATGAATCAACTCATGGGGATAGAAAATAGCATCTGTAACCAAGAATTAATTAAAATCTAGATTTTTCAAGCATGGGGTCTGTAAAGGAGTCAGGAGGTACTAGGTGATGTTTTGTTGTAACTTAGAATAAATGTTTGTTGAAGACTGTTGTTTCTATGAAAGTTTTTAGTTTGTTCCCTTTTTTCCCCACACAAAATTGTATAACATTATTGCTCAGCCAATGGAGAAACACTTATAAGTCTCAAGTAAGTGTGTGGGATGGCTTCTCTGTCAAGGCTCAGAGTGGTAAGTACTATCTAGTGACCTGTAATATAATCACAGCTCTCTGCAGCGAAGGACTAATGACAGACTCTAACGAAGGGGGTAGGTGTCATTTAAAAGACCTCTCCTCAGCTGGAAACCTCAACCAATCGACAATTCACACTCCTTATGGGGCTTGTCAGGGTCTGATGTCAGTGAGTATAGGCTGTTTTAACAAGCTTTATGAGATTATGTGGCCACAGATACACAAACGTACATATTTAGGTTGAAGTAAATTCAGAATTTATATTGTTATATTGAAGTTAATTTATATATATATACTGTATATTATTTTATAGCTGCTTTCCTTAATCATCTTCGATTGGACAGGAGCAGCTAACACCAGGATATGTTCTTGTGGAGGAACAACTTCAGCCTTGAGAAAGATCTGCTAATAGATGTGCATGAGAAATGGTGAGGGAAAATGAGAAGGTTAAGAGGCTCTCAGGGGGCAACTGTCTAATTCCCTGTTTAGCATACAGCAGAGCCTTTCTTTGCTGTCAGACGGTTTGCCGGCACTCTCATCTCTCCGCCATCTGCCTTTGTCCTCTCTTTCCTAATACCTTTGTACGTCTGTCTGTCTCACCCCCACACACCTACACCATCAGCATTTCTCCTGATATTCATTGTGTGTTCCTTTCCATGTGACCTGCTTCATAAAGGTGCGAAAGTTGGGGAGGGAGCAAGACTTCCTGGCAATCTAAACATATCAGTTTTTTTCTTGTTTTTCCCAGCAAAAGGGCATACTTTAAAAATCTCATGAAAACAGTCAGGAAAACGTAGATCAAGAAAAAGGCCAGGAGAGAGAGGATGCAAGAGAGTGAAAGGTAATTTGCTACAATGAGCGGAGGCGTAGTTTTCAAGCACTATAAAGTCCCTTGTAATCGCTTGACATCGTAAGGACCTCTCAGGTTTACAGGGCGCTCGCTGGCTTTGTTTATGTTTTAGTGACCGTATAGCTCCACGACATGTGCCTATTTTCCCCCTTTGAGAGAATTTTAGTGCGGACAACAGCTGTAAATATGAATAACAATCTGGTTTTTGATATCATTCCGCAACATTTATTAGAATATGGAAGACTAGAATGGGCATTTCTTCACTCTCTGTGTAGGGCTATTCTTTGCAGGTCTTCCATTATGAATGAAAAAAATCTAAGTAATTTATCTCTGTTTCTTCATGGGCAGCCAGTTTAAGAGATTACCTACCTCACTGTCATTGAGTCTGCTAGCCTACACCACTTTACTGAGTGGGTATGTTGGTTGGGGGTATTGTACTCTGGATCTATATAGATCTATATCACTCTTTCAGCATATATGTTTTTTTCAGATATCCTAGTATATAGACTACCTTGGACTGTACATCTATGGATTGATAGTTCATCCATATTAGTGGCTGGCTTCTGCACATTTTATGGCCATTGGGGTACACCAGTCCACCTGGAAATAAAGCTACTATAACTGCTGTGAAACTATTTGAATTTTTATTTGATTTTTTCAGGCTGGTCTGCTAGTGTGGAATAAAGTCTCCCTGATGAAACTCATTTAAAAACAAAACAAAGTGTGGTTTTACATGCTGGTTGGATAGACCGTTCTTGTTAGGAGTAGGTGGTTCTCAAACAGATTCTTGAGGTTTTGGCAGTCTGTCCCACATTACACCTTATCGCACCACATTACACCTCGGTTGTCTGGGATAAAGAAACATCCTGTTCAGTACGTTGTACTGTCTTGAGGAGAGGTATCTAAACATGCTCCTGGAGGGCCACCATCCTGCAGAATTTAGTGTCAGTAATACAAATCAGTGAAGTTTGTAGTAATCAAAGACTTAGATTACCAGATTCAGGTGTGTTTAATTGCGGTTGGACTTAAGCTCTGCAGGAAGGTGATATTCCAGGAGTAGAATTGGACAACCTAGGTCTTGAGGTACTATTTCGGGGGTGTCCAGTCCTGCTCCTGGAGGGCCACTTTCATCCAGAGTTTAGCTTCAGCCCACCTGGAAGTATCTAGTGATTCTGTAGAACTTGATGAGCTGGTTCAGATGTGTTTAATTAAGGTTGGAGCTAAACTCTGCTGGTAGGTGGCCCTTCAGGAACAAGACTGGACACCCCTGTCTTTTTACAATTCATGCTTTAATTTTTTTTTGTCCATGACAATTTGTGGAAATTTTCTGGAAATGTTGTATTTTCAGTAAACGTACAATTTGTATAAAAATAAATATGCAGGGACACAACCATGTGACATTGATTTAAATTAAAAACAAGGCTGTCGCTGTGAGGAACTGAAGTGCTCAAATTAAATATGGCATCTACTCTGACAAAGGTTTGTTGGTTGCCTCAGTCACCCAGTATTGTCCTTGGCAGAGGTTAAGAATAGAGGAATTGAATGTGTATGTTATGTATGTCAGCTGTTGCACATTCTCGTATATCCACGGCCTGCCATATCTGATTACTTGCTCCTGTGTGTTCCTTTCATTTTCAAGTCAGCACAAGAGCTCACGTCTTCCCCTCACGACTCCTGCCACAATATTTCTGCTTTTTGCTGAGCTGCCCTCCTCTAATCCTCCCTCACATGTAAACGAACTCACTTTCATGGAATGCATTGTAAAAGAGCCTGATTCATGCAAGACAGCACCTCATCTCTATCCATTCGATGTAACCTATTCCCCTGCTCTCCTTAACCTCTCCTTTCATGTCCCTTTGGGTTACTCAGTGAGTAGTAACTTAAGACAATGCTAAATGCTCATAAGCACATGTGTTTGTGGCGTCAAGAGATCATGTTCTCTGTGGGTTATGGGATACAGAGTCTAAGACCAGTCCCTAATGGTGCACATGATATTCAGTTGCAGTGTTGTGAAATTGTGATGGACATGCCTGCACATGTCTGTAAAGTCCATGAGTCTGATTAGTGTTACATATATCATTTTAGTTTTTGAGAAGGATAATCACAAGCACCTGCTGTGCACCCTTTGACAAACCCATGCTGCTGCTGGCTCCACAACAGACAACTTCTTGATCAGTGTGGTTTCAAAGGAGGACCAAATGGTTGGAAGAGTCAGTGGGAAGTGAGTGTCTGTTAGGGCTTTGCTTACTAGCCCATGTGTCAGATGGTACAAGATGATGGCTCAGGCCTGTTCTTTTAGACATTTCATCCATTTTATCGCCCACCAGGACTATGTCCAAACACTTATGGCAGTGTTTTCCAACCCTGTTCCTGGAGGCACACCATCAGTACAAGTTTTTGAACTCTTCCTAATAAAACACACCTGATTCAACTAGTCAGCTCATTAGTAGACTCCAATATGGAACTGGGCAATTCTGGCCCTCAAGATCCACTTTCCTGCAGAATATTGCTCCAACTCATCAAACTCACCTGCCTGTAGCTTTACAGTAATGCTAAAGACCTTGACTAGCTTGTTCAGGTGTGTTTGATTAGGGTTGTAGCTAACCTCTACTGGAAAATTATTTCAAGGACCAGAGTTGTCCACCCCTACTCCAAGACCTGAAATGGATGGATCAGTTAAGAGAGACATCTAAGGCTACATCCACACGAAGCCAGAGCTTTTTCAAGAAATATCTGCATCCACACGAAACCACAAAATGATGTAGTATACATGCCAGACCAGCATGTGGTGCTGTAATTCTGCCACAGAGATGCACTAAAAATGGAGAAGAAGACTTGGACTATGCGCATAATCCTTGTGCGCGGTATACAAACGAACATGGAAAAATACATTTATTAATCTGTGTTAATGTTAGTTAATAAAAAGACAATCGTTCAGTGTTCATGTTTTTGTTGCTGTTACGTGACGTAGCTAGGGGCAAGATGTGGGCTGATGACGTCATCGTTTCAGAAAACGAATTCGCTGTCCACACGAAAATGCAAGGGCGGCGTTCTCAGATTCATCCACTCTGGGACCCGGTTTAAAAAAATATCGGTTTCATTCTCCCAAAACGCCGGATCCGTGTGGGCGAAATGCCTATACGATACAAAATTGATGCGTATACAGCTAAACTGTATTGTGTATATAAACTGTCCAAACTCCGCGTGGACAGGGCCTAAATAGGCCCTTTTGCACTGCTTTAGTTCCAGAACTAAATGTACGGTACTAAAGTACTGGGACGATTTTACGCAAACTATTTCCCAGTACCATTTAAAGGGTTGCATTCGCACCGACAGTGTGTACTAAGAAGTAACGTAAGCCGGTCGACAGCGACGTCATTTGTGCGCGGCGTTCAACAACAGAAACAAAGAAAAACAACATTAACAACAGGAGGATGGAGGACGCTGTGATCGGAGCTGTGTTTTGTTGTGTCTCGCGGGTTTCACAATAATGGACATTGTAGCGTCTGGACCACTCCAACACACAATATATATTTTGTTAGCTAGATTTCACAAATACTTTGTAACACCCCAGGACGCCGAACAAGACCCTGGTTTCATGGTAACCCGATACATTTACAACCTTGTGGAATGCGAGCCGGCTCTCATTCTGCTTTCTCCAGAAACAAGGGGTACAAATGCACAGGAGAAATGGACTGTTCTACTAATTAATTCATAGGAAAACCTTCTTTGAATGAACACCCATTTTCTTCAGGCCATTGTGTATATTATTGCTGTGTTGTATTTAATCTGTTGTATTATAGACTATTTTTATTCATGCTTACGATAAACCACTCATTCATATCTCTACCTCTACCATGTCTAGTAGTGAGGGCGTTTTCATACGCGTTTGGCCAATCAGTGTCTACTTACTTCAAGATTAGTATCAGTTGTGCTGGTTAGACCCTGCTCCGGAGTAGGAGCTAATTTGGTTCTCGAAAAAGGCAGTCCGGTACTAAAATCGCTCCCAGTTCCGGCGGTGCGAACACGCCGAAAAGTGTGTAGTTCCACAATTAGTTCTGGGACTATGAAAAGGTTCCTGCGGTGCGAAAGGCCCTCATGTGAACTGTTGGTGTGCCTCCAGAAACACTGAACAGAGTTCAGAAACACTGACTTTTTGGGGAATTCACACTGACAGTGATTAGAGGTGACAACTAGAAGTCATTCCAGCTGTGTGAATGATCATTTCCTATGCAACAAATTTGACTCATTGACCTCTAGTTATTTATATGCCTTTAATGTGAATTCCCCTTTAGAAACAAGCCACAAACTACCAGATTTGGGGACAAACAATTCAGGACATTTCCACACCAAAGTTTACAACTTAGTTACAGGTTTGTTCACAGCTCTTACACAGTATGTCCTAAATTAATAGTGATGCTTGTCATAGAAACCACTGCCAATACAAGGAAGGGGTCAGAACAGAACCTCATTCTAGGAGGGCCTCTCATCATTCCAACAAAAAGTGTACCTGTGCAATGAACCCCTCTTATTATTACATTTACACTCAAGCTGGGAATGCTGCTTTTATCCCTCATTTACACTGATACAGAAGGCAGCAGGCATTGATTTTTTTGCACTCTTTGTGATTGCTTTGGATGTAAGAGTCTTTCCTCCACACACACACACACACACACACACCAACCAGTAGCCAAAGTCTCAAGCCATGTGATGGACCTTTTTGGATGAGACATTTGCCAACAGGAAAAAAAATATATACTACAGCCCGAAACATGACAAAATAAGTTTCCTCCATTTTATTTTCAGTTCAGATGTCAAATGGCACACATGCAAAGATAATAATCTGTTTTTTTCAGTTTAGTGTATTGAGGACTTTGCAAATGTCTCATTGCTAGGTTCTTGTCAATTCCTGATGAGTTCATCCCTAGTAAATTAGCCTGCACAACCCTCTACGGACACCTTGGCAATTGAATCGCCATTGGCTAGTAAATTTTTTTTGTTTACTCGCCAGACTTAAATTCTATACTATAAGTTTACGTTACGCCAAATACACAAACACAGGTGCGCTGCGCATCCATTCAAATGAACTGAAAAAAACACAGATCGCTTGACGGAGAGTGAAACTCTGAAGTGCTCAGTCAGAGTGTTCTGTGAGTGAAAATATATCTGTGCTAATCATATACTCAGCCTCCAACTCACACACTGGTGAGTAAAATCTGAGAATTTATTAGCCATTGGCTAATATTAGACATCATTTAGTCGCATATGTGAGTGATTTACTCGCAATGTAGAGGGTTGCTGCAAATCGGTATTTAACAAATGTAACAACTTCATCTTTTGTCACATTCAACTGTGTGACTTCCCTGTAGTTTAAGTTTCCCACAGTGATGAAAGAGCTCTATTCTGGACTGAAAGATCTTACATAACCGTGAACAATCCCCCCCCGTGAACAAACCCCCCCCCCCCACCCCCTTGATGGCCAATGGTTTAAAATAGATACTGGATAGAAAAATAGGTTTTCTATTAGTTGTCCTAATACAGTATTGTTCTTCTACATGTTTAGTTAGTCTGCAGATTTTCAATCTGTCAGCCCTTGCTCACGGACACTGTCTACAGAGCTCAAGAGATGAAATGTCCAGAAAGTCGCTGTCATTGATAAAAGAAAATCAGACAGTTGGATGGTTGTTCTTTCGGTCTTTGGTGGGAAATGCTGTGGTTAACTGTGATCGAATAACCAACAGGCATACACATGGTTACTTTATGACAGCCCTGCTGTATGGCAGGAGAGGCAAGATGACAGCACACTACAGGGCAAAATTCAAAAGCCAGTGACCATGACGCTTGATGTTGAGCTTGATGATATTTCAGCCCTTCGCAGAAAGATAACTTCATAACTTTGCATTTGTTGGATATCCCCAGCCAGTATCTAAGGATGTGAGCTGTGGTGATAAGCAGAACTATTGTTTGAAGGTATCTGGTATTAAACACTTGACGAGGAAGAACTGCTGTCAGTTTTTGCCAGATCAGCGTGACTAAAGAGGTGGCAGACCAAATAATTTTTCTTTTGCATGAAAGTTTAGACTTCCAACCTCTAAACTTGTACTGCTGTTCTTTTTAATTTTGTTGCATATCCATGGGGTACAATTAATAAATTGCATCAAGCATGCACTTTTAACCTCAGGTCATCATAAACAATTGCTGCCAGTGTACTGGGTTAGTTGAAGTCTCACAGCTGAGCACAACACTGGCTTTCCAGCAGACTTCTTCCTTCATCTGAATGCCTGGCACAATATATTCACTACATATTAAAAATAAAGGTGCTTCAAAAGGTTCTTCAAGCGATGCCATAGAAGAACCATTTTTGGTTCCACAAAGAACCATTCAGTCATAGGTTCTTTAAAGAACCATCTCTTTATTACCTTTTTATAATCTCAATAACCTTTTTTCACCAACAAAGAACTTTTTGTGAAACGGAAAGGTTCTTCAGATGTTGAAGGTTCTTTATGGAACCATTTAGACAAAAAGGTTCTTCTATGGCATCGTGAACCTTTATTTTTAAGATTATACATGCTCAATAACCTTTCATACAAAATAAAACCTTTGAGACATCAGTAGGACTTTCGTTTATCAGAATGCCTTCTAATGTCTCTTTAACATCTGCAGTCTGAAAGATAATCTTTGTTTTTGCCATAATTCACAGTTGCAGAATGATGGTTGGTTAATTCATTGCATGCATATTACTAGTATATCAGCTGTTCATTAGTACATATATAGCATATATTAATGCCTTATTCTGCAGGACCATATTTTAGATCTAGTTTATATTTTTAAAAGTGAATAAGTATGTTGATTTATTCCAAAGAAATATTTCAGAAAAAAAGTATAATGCATCTAATCAAGGCAAATCTGTGGATTCATTCTTCCTCTGAAACAGCCTGGTACCATTAAAAAAAATAAAATAATAGAAAACCGTGCATTCCTGGAAGTTACACAAAGCCAGCCCATCAAATTAGAATTTACCAGATTGCAAGATTGTTTGTCCTTTTTGTGTGCAGTATGCATCAGATGGCCAGTAAATGGACTCCAAGTGTGATATCCAAGTCTCAGTTGAGACTGAAATAAGAAGTTGGACTGAAAATAAGTGGATATCACAGAAGTAATAGGTTTTGATGAGACGATTTGAAGGAGGGATATCCTCACAGCCTACACAGGGCAGGGCTATTTGCCTCCATCATGGATGAGTGGCCGAGAGATTCACTCATGCCTGAGACTGTGTCACTTCAACAAAATGATTTAGTTACTTGCATTGTCTGTCCTGTCACTGCTTCGTATTTGAAACACTGGCGACACAACGTGAAATCTCGTCTCTGGCTTTGCATATGCTGGCCTATTATTTGCTCTCTATTACTTTCTTCTCGTTCCCGAGGTGATGGACGTGACATTTTTTATCTATCATTCTGAGAGCTGTATAAATACACTGCAGAAGTCAAGAGTGAGATCTACGAGCTCGGTGCCTGTATTAACTTAAGATAAGAGCTTTGCAGATACTTGAGTCCTTGACCCCGCTCAACCTGTGCTACACCTCGCCTACATATTCCCTCACATCCTCACTCTGTCCCCTGCTGCTTTCTGCCGCTTTGATGCGACATACCCACCTGCAGCTGTCTGCAGTACTGAGCTTTTGCATAATTAATTAGTAATGTGTGTAACAGTCTGTAATTGGATAGGGAACAGCTGCTATATGATGAGTAAAATGAAAGGAGGATGGTGAGTTTCAGTGCTGTTTTTGGTAGGGGTGTAACAGTTCAAATTTCAGATTGTATGATGCTTCTGTGGTGAATGTTTCAGTGCAGTCTTGTGAATGCTTGGTACTTTGCTATTAAGCACATCAGCTGACATTACCACAATGCAAAATACATGACACCGTAAATTTTCCACAAAAAAAAATCATTTAGAGAGAGAGAGGTTAAAATTAAAATTTAGGTTAAAATTAATTGTTATATTTTGTCAATTTGTCTGTTGCTTCTCTCTTTCAAATTCAAAAGAGCTTTATTGGGACAAATCACATTTGACTGGTGGCAAGTGTTAATTTCATAACCTGATCACATATTTTTGAGATGTACTGAAATAACTGAAACTCATATCTGGTGTGTGTGTTTTAAAAACAGTTATAATTAAGAATCACATGACAGACTTTTCTGTTGCACCCAAAATAACTTCACCACTTTCCCCCCACTTTTTCTTACAACAGCCCTAGTTGTAATTAAAAGTGTGTATTAAAAATGAGTTGGTAAAGGAAAAGGATTATGCTTTAAATTGCACATGGGAAACCCAACCCCCCAAAAACTATATCCAAACAGTTATTCATTTCCATCTCTTATTCATAAACATGGTATCAAAATGAAATGTTTTGTTACATAAAGCAAACTGTGAAATTGAAGTGATTAACATTACATTTGTTGTCTATCAACACATATAAAATATGCACTGATGGACCTATAAAATGACTGAAATACAGCATGTAAAATTAAACTAACTTGTAATATCATACAGTATAATTCACTACAGACTTGCTTTCCAGTCACTGATCTCTTTGTATAGATTTTCCACCTTATTTTTCAATGCGGAAGTAAGCTGTTTCCGGTGAACGTGGTGCAAGATTTCCGATTCATTAGCTGCTGTAGGGAAATAATGAGAAGAATGATAAAGTGCAGTGAATGGTAAAACGTTTGCGCTACAAATCAGTGTGTTTACAATTAAGACAATACATTAAAAATAATATAGTAAGAAACGCCAGTTTGCAATATGACGCAGCAAAAGTAGCTGTTTTGTACAGCTAAAAATAGCAGGAAGCGGATGACACCGTAAACCAGACACACTTAACATTTACAAATGACCGTGCCCGCTCTTACGGGGAAAAATAAGGTGGATAGTTATATGATATTATAGTGAAGTGAAGTGACATGTGGCCAAGTATGGTGACCCATACTCAGAATTTGTGCTTTGCATTTAACCCATCCAAATGCACACACACAGTAGTGAACACACACCCGGAGCAGTGGGCAGCCATATTGCTGCGGCACCCGGGGAACAGTTGGGGGTTCGGTGCCTTGCTCAAGGGTCTCACCTCAGTTGTGGTATTGAGGGTGGAAGAGAGCGCTGGTTATTCACTCCCCCCCCCACTGACCATTCCTGCCGGACCTGAGACTCGAATCCGCAACCTTCGGGTTATAAGTTCGACTCTCTAACCTTCTGCATTGTTTCAAGTCGACATGCCACTACCAACCTACTCAAAATAAATAAAACTTTGCTTTGCCATTCGTGTGTTTGGAACTTGCTATTATGATATTTCAACTTAGAGGGAACATTATTTGAATATCATTGCTTGTTCTTGAATGTCACATTTTCAGAGACTGATATTCTATTTGTCTTCCTTTCCCGCAGGAGACGCTGTCCATTTCTCTTGGAAGTCACCAGACTGTCAGGAGAGCACACGGTCTGAGAACAGGAGCCAGGTCTGCTCTCTTCTGTCACCCCAGTGCCACTCTGACAGCCCAAGTGAGTCCTTCACACAGTAAGATTTATACACAGCCAGAGTTTCTCTACAAATCTATGCTTGAGAAGTGTTTATAAGCCCTATCCCAAATGCCGAACCAAATCCCTCACAGTCCCTCTCAGACTCTACATTTGTGATGTGATGTCACATACACTGTGAAGTAAAGTTTCCTCAGAGAGTGACGACATCTGTTTCTTGCTCCAGCTGATTTACTTACTCCAGCCCAGTAAGAAGCATTTAAAACCAAGGTTTTGTATTTTGTTGAAGCTATTGCAGGCTATACTAATACAAGCTATAAAAAAGTTGTCTAAATTGTCCTTTTGAGGTGTAACTTTTTTTTTTCAGTAGAGGAACAGTTGCATTGACAGTGTAACTCCCATTGGTGGAGTTTACAACATTCAGCTCCATGTAAAGACTAGTTGCAGCACATCCTTTACATGCATTTTTCTTTCTAATGTTTTTCATGCAGCCATTGTATATTTTAAACATTTATTTAAATGTATTTTATTATACATTTAAATACATTTTTAAAATATACAATTATTATTAAATTATTTCCCAGTGATTTTTTTTAATGAAAAAAAATTGAGGGATGAAAAATAATGATTTTATTTTTATTTTTTGGTAGATTCAGTCCACAGACATGAAAGCAAAATTGACCCTATGTAAGCTATGCATATATTAACCAGGATACATTAAAAAATTGTGTTTTCATTTAAAAATGCTCTCTGTCCACACTAGCCTTTTCCAGAAGTTTCTCATCGACAGCGAAATGTCGGAAAGGGCTAAATTTGCCTTACTGTGCATGCATAAAACCTCATAAGAGCTCGCTGAGATGATGCAGACAGAACAGACACAATAAAGTTCAAACTCTATTCTTCTGGCAGGATCACTTTATTTGGTAAAATATCTCTCCATTCACTGATGCGTCTCACTCAAACACCATTATGTTTGGTCTAAAACACAACTGCTCTCATTTTTTGCCGCAGGACAGCAGTTGCGAGTAAATTTTCTGTAATCTTTGCACTACTGTGATACGAAGAGTATACAAAGTAAAATATCTTTAGCAACAGTGTGAAAGTGAATAGCACATAAGGCACAATACCAGTATAAACCTAGATATGTATCGGTACAATATGTGTCACATGACTAAACCTCAAGACCAAAACTCTGAGAAAAAGTATTCAGATTAGACGTAACCTTACTTTCTTAGGCCCCAATCAGACAGAACGTGTTTTCAGGTTTGAAAACGCGAGGTGCACCGCACTGCCTTTTTTGGTTTACTTTTTTTAATTTAGAAAAGAGCAGTGCGCTGCGTTTTTTTTTTATGTTGCTAGGCTGTCCTGTCAGTCTAATCAAGGATTATAGCACGAATAAACTGTCATATTAGCAGAAACTTAAAAAAATACAGCTCTGGGTAACCCAGCCAAAATATGTTTCTTCTCCATCATTGCAGTCTCTGGACGTTCCAAGCAACTGTAAACTTCCGGCACCACAATGGAAGGCCCGCCTCTCCATTCATTCGACTGGACAATGGAAAAAACCCCCCACGAATGATGCTCAGAGTTGATTTTTTTTTATCAACTTTAGGCACTCGCGAGGCGCCCAGGGCACATAAACAGCATGCAAAACGCTCACTGCCAATGGAAAACAATTTTAAAAAGGCGTGCAAAAAACGCTTTCTGTCTGATCGGGGCCTTACTGTACAGTTTTGGTTTTATTATATATAATCCATCAGTGCACATTATTCCAAAGAAAAACAATGGTCTTTCATCAAAATATAAAGCCCAAGTTGTACTTAGTTTTTTTTTTTTTTACGCATACAGTCAAGCTTTCAAAGTATGATAGAACACAGCCGTTCAACACACAAGCACATTAAAACATTTCATCCTTGTCCAGAGTCTGTGCTATTCCTTTCCAAAAGTTATGAGTGATTAAAAATAAATAAATAAATAGGATCTCTTAATCCCCTTACACAAGCGGATGTTAACGTGGGCGTCTTTTGTTGTTGCTGTCTCCAGTAGTTTGTTGTTGTTGTTGTTGTTCTGTCTCCTCCATTAATTTAGTGTTATCACTTTAGTGCAAAAGGTGCATATGCGAGCTGCACATACACAGTGTGCATGGTTAGAAACATAAGGCTTTGTGTGTTTGATGGTGAAAATTTGTGACTTGTGCTTTGTATGCATACCCTAAAAGTCAAAGTATACTTTGTGCTCAACAACTTCCTCCACCCCTGAAACGACTTTCCTCATTGTAAGATATCCTCAAGCTCTTTCTTTTCACAATCCTGTCAATTCCCAGTCAACTCCATTTTAACATTTGTAAAATTGGGTACTGTATCTCATGTTGACTTGAGCTGTAATTTTCATTTTATGATGATCCCTAATGAATTATGATTCAGGAGCTTTTCATTTTGCCGTGTGTAATTTAGTTCTTGAAAAGCAATCCCAGCATAATCAAACTGATGTCTCTTGTAGTAACGTTTTTAGCATGATCATTTCATCTCATGGTTTCTACTCATTGTAATTCCCTTTGACAGGAGATCAATTCAGCTAAATCTGCCTGGAGAAGCATTAGTATTGGGTTTTTTGACAAAACACTAGTTTGGTTGGCAAAACAGTGAGGCGTACGCATGATATTAAAACATCCCTGTAAGGTAAAGTGTTCACATATTTTAAATAGGGATGTGTATCTTCTTCATGCCAGTGCCTATCACATTAAAAATGTATGATCAGATAATTTGTTGTGTGAGTGCTTGCTGGCCTTCTTGCTGGTGCATTAGTATGATTCTCTCTCTCTCTCTCTCTCTCTGTGTGTGTGTGTGTGTGTTTTGATTATTGAAATGGAAAGAAAATTGGTATGACCAATGGGAGAAGTCCCGTTTTCAATGTGTTGAGTGTGAAATGGAGGCGTTCTCTGTCCTACCCAAGAGATTTGATGAAGGAATAGATTATAGTGCATTATCAACCTTTAGGATAGTAGAGAGAGAGCACTCTCTCTCCTTTCACCTTTTTCTCTCAGACTGTATCCTTACTGCTGCAGCGTGTATGTTTTTATAGAAAGGAAAGCACATATATGTATGAACAAAGAAGTAGGTCCAGCAGCATGCCAGCTGTAGGCCTCCTTAAAGTCAGTTAAACCCATTTCAGGTCCGTAATCTGATGTATTTCCAAGTGAAACAGGATATCAGAGACAATTATCTGTTGTCGTTATTCTTGAGCGTATGTGTGCATTGACTAGGGCAGTCTGAAAAAGAAATTTTGCATGATTCCTGCTTAAGAAGTACTATTTTGATACCATTGTTATCGGATTTTATTCCTGATTTGAATATCGAATCACATCGTTCAAAATATTTAACTTGCTATAAAATGGATAGGTACATAATCAAATGAATGAAAAGAATACCATTTCAACAATATTCAAAACACATACTCAGTGACTGATGCAATCTTTATCACGGAATACACTTGTCTGTTCAGAGTTTGAACATTTTTCTTTCCTTTATTTTCAAGAGCTTAAAGGGTTAGTTCACCGCTCGCGTCATGGTACTGTCGTGAACGCATCTCCAAAGTGACGCAGCAAAGTGAGTAATTAATGATAGAATTTTCATTTTTGGGTGAACTAACCCTTTAAAAGATCTCCGTTGACGCTTTCATTCGAGATACAGAAATTCAAATGGAATAATTTTAATATCATACAAAACACAATATCTGAGCTGTCAGCCGTGACGTTGCAGAAATAGAAACCATCCCAAAAATAGAATCCTCTGTTGCTCATTGCGTATTGCTGTAGCTACTGTTGCTTTAAGACAAAAGCTGATTAACATAGAAAAGATACCCTTTTTTATTGTGTGTCACATCTGGACACAATGTAAGTGATTTGAGATTTCATTTAGTGATTGAGATTTGATTAAATGGTAAAAGAGAAGTAACATGTTAAGCTATAATGTGATTGGTTATTATTAAGTTTCCCTGCCCACATGGCCTACTTTAGTGGAAAGGTTAAAATCAATTGCGTGGCAGCAGATTAAACAATGGTGTGAGATTGGGGCAGGAATCCACACTCTTAAAAATATTGATTTCAAAAAGGTAGAGTTTGTAGAAATGCAATAGAGGGACCATTTTGGGTCCACCTTTCTCTTAAAATGGCTTTTTTCCCCTTAGTTTAAGGAATATTTGAATAATCGGAATATCTTTTTCCATTATAATAAACCTTTTGTGCAATGAAAAGGTTACATGGATCTTCATGGAGAGCCTTTATTTTTAAGAGTGAAACGGCCCTATAGCAGATTGAGGAAACCTCTTTGACAACAGTCATTATTTTTGCATATTGTTTTGCTCAGAAATTGCACACTGCTCTCAACTAGCGTTAACTTGCTCCATATGTTTTTCTTTAAATTGTTGTTCTGACAATAGTCAACCTGAAAGAATAAATGACCAGTAGAAGTACTACCACAGAAGCGCTTTAGTGCCCCTTGCTGCAACACTGAGTATGCAACATGTTTGCACTCGAATGTTTCAGGACAGCGATGCGTGAAATAGAGTTTGCATGTCTAGAGGGTCTGCGTTCATACTTCAGTAGATGATAGGCTCGGGGGTTTGTTCAAATGAAAGCTGTCGTGGATTTAAGTGCCCGTTCTGTAATATTATGCTAAAACACTTTAATGAGCTTGTACAAATGTATAAACTTGGTTGTTCCACAGTGTATTTGCCACTTAAATGATATCAAAAGATTAGGCAATATTTTGACAAACTTCATGTTCCGCTACACTGTGTAACCTAATTAATAAATCTCTTCAAGTCTGCATGTCTCTCTCTCTCAGTGTCTCTCTCTCTCTCTCTGCATTGCTGTATTGAGGGTCAGGCGCTGCATTGATTGCTCTGAACTGCAGCGCTCTTCCTCCACTGACAGGTTATCTCTCAGCGAGGGAGAGAGAGCTTTGCTCAGCATTATTCTCAAATAGACGTGATTTATCTCTCTCTCTTACACACACACACACACACACACACACACACACATGCATGCACGCACACAGATCGGGAATTACCCCAACAAACAGCATTTTGCAGATTGGTTAACCGACACAGCCAGGAAAGATGGAGCAATAGCTGGTGTGCTGCGTTAGGGAAATTGACCTTTCGCTAAGGCTTACCTTAATGGCACTGATCATTCAGAGCCTTAGTAACTGTTTGTTTGCCATTTTCTTGCTGTTACTCTTTTCTAATGAGTATTAATAGAAGCTCTGTGCATTTGTATTGTTTTAACCAAAATTTTACAGAAATTGTGCATACACAAAAAAATGCTTGGGAAAAAAAACAACCTAATTTGTGTTTTTTTGCCAACCCAGTAATGGGTCGAAAAGTGACGAACCCAGCAGGTATGGGTTAAATGTTTGAACATGGTAAGCATGTTCATTTAAAAATGAACCCAAAATGGGTTGTAAATTAAAATAACTTAACACATGCAGAACAACTACAGTAAAAAAAAAAAACGTAATAAACAAAAGGTTAAGAACACCACCTAGAAATTGACAAAAATATAGGCAAAATTAAAAACAACCTATTTACCAGCGTTTGCTGCAGTTGCGTGGCATGCTGTGAAAAAAGGTTTCAATTGGATAGAAACGAGTTGCCAGGCCTCTGCAGTGTTCACTGTATTTCAGCATTTTATACAAGGTTCAGAGTTCATATACACAGATAGTGACCTAGAAATTGTAAGTATTGGGTCTTCATTTTATGTCATAACTTTCTTTGTTTTACATTTTTCAAAGCATTTGCTTTATATGTGTTTGTGTGATTTAGTACACAACTTTTTTGGACACTAGTATATGGAATCTAGCATACTAGTATCTAATATATTTTATATTTTTGTACCAATATTTACACTTTTTACCTATTTATGTAATCATAATAATTATTGACAAAAGAAATAGTTATTATGATCATTATTATTAATAATATTACCATAGTAATAATGCATAGTTATTTATTGTTGTAGTTGTTGTTTTTTTCATGCAAATTTCCATTCAAAGCGGCCAAGGTTCCCAGACCTTCTGCTGTCAGTCTG
>NW_015506123.1:217816-264243 GCF_001515645.1 Sinocyclocheilus grahami | reverse complement strand
CACGAGTCGTTTGCTATTGTCTATGTCCTCCAGATTCAGACGGTACTAATCTATAGTCAGACCAGATCATATTTTACAAAGACATATGTCTTTATTTTAGCCCCAAACTTGTCTCAAACCACTTCAATGATCCAATTATCTGATGCAATTTTGGTGTCCTCTAAGTAATCTAATCCCATTCGGAGAGGAATTGTGGTATATTGCTTTTTCACAATGCTTCTCATTTATTCTGACCTTCTTGTGCTCCTTAGTTATGGATTCAGACCCTTTGCCAACTTTGTGGGTAAAATAACAATCCGAGTCAGTTCTTTAACATACTGTTGACATCCCATTCTTTGTTTCCTATTTTATACATCACCCTGACAATTTAGAAAGATTTATCCTTCAAACAAGAAAAAGGCAATCAGGTAGGAAATAGTAAAGAACTGAAATAAAAGTTTTGGTTGAAACTGAAAATTCTGCATTCACTGGGCTAAATTTCATAATGTTAATTTTAAATGAGATTTTCTATGAATTAGTAATTCCATTTAATATTATATATTTTTTTATTGTGACTTTATGATAACATATAGAGACATTTTAATTATTATTATTTTATTTTTTTTGCCACCACCATGTCCTTTTAGGGGCTTCATAACATCCATGTACACAACAGTACAACATATTGACAACATGTTGAAAGAATAGACTGTTGTTCTGTCTTTAACAGAGTTTCTCTCTTTAGAGTTTAGTGTGAACTCTTCTTGTTATGGAGTTGTCATCTGTCACTTGATGCTCTATGGAGCCCAGAAGTTGAACCTGCTGCACTTTAGGGTGAACCTTCATTTTAAAAAACACTGCTATGGTGGCAGAGACTTTTTTTTTACCCTCTCAGCACTACCGTCTAACCTCTCTTGTCTTAAAGAACAGCATTCTGTAGAACTGAGAATATCAAGTTACTACAGCAGAGTCGAAATGAGAACACAGACAATCCAATTCCTTGTGGTATTTTCTGCATCTGCTTCAATTAGATTAGTCTGAGACATGTCACATGGAGAAAGTGTTGCTTAAAGGTGCCCTGAATTCCTCTGAGTCAGTGCTGCTTAAAGAACGTGTGATGCGCTAGAGGAGGAAGTTTGGAGTGTGGGAGTGTGTAAAGAGATGCATCACATCCTGTCTGTCGGTGTATTAGGCTGTACAGTAGGATCGGGCATCGAGAGCTTGTTTAATTTCTTCAAAAATATTGGAACCAAGTGATTTTATGACAGTCGGTTCTGTCAGTGTATTTTTTCGAACATGTGATGTGTGTTATTGGTTTTGCATGCTGGAACACCGTACTAAAATACTGTTTCCTACTAGCAGTCTTTAAGTCAGGGGATTTATGTTTATCTTTTTGAGTGAATGAAGCACAACCAGTGTGGTGCAATTCCAGAGCAAATGACTCTCATGAACCTGTTCTTTTTAATAAATTGGTCAATGACTCAATCAATGAAATCAATCTCCTATACTCCTGGTCCACAGCTCACTCACTGACTCAATTAGTTGGTGCAATTAGTATTTGTTACCATCTGACTCCCTGAACTGCAGGCCATTGCTTTTGGCCATATCCATATAACTCGATAGGAACCAAAAACTGCTAGTGTGTTAAAGTCAGCACAAAACAAATCACCCTACAATTAAAAAACAAAGGTTCTTTATTGTAATTTATAGTTCTGTGAAGAACCTTTAGCATTATTTCCAATGCACAAAAGGTTTTTTTTATAGTGGAAAGAAGTTCTTTAGATTATTAACACGTTCTTCAAGCTAAGAAAAAACTTAACTGAAAGGTTTGTTGGGAAACCCAAATGGTTCTTCTATGGCATTTGCATTTGTAATTTGTTATTTTGTTTTCAGAATTGTGATTTGCTTTACACTTCTCGGCCACCGTAGAAACCCCCTTTGGGAAACATAATTTTTTAAGAGTGTAATGCATTTTAATAATAATAATAATTAATGCATTTAGCAGACACTTTTATCCAAAGCAACTTACAGTGCATTCAGGCTATACATTTTTTACCAGTATGTGTATTCCCTGGGAATCGAACCCAGAGCTTTTTGCGACGCTAACATAATGCTCTACCACTGAGCCACAGGAACACTTAATTTTATTGATTGTATTGTCAATAATTCATCCATGCATGTTTTTAGTTTTTTTTTTTGTTTTTAATCAAAATTTCAAAACGCAACCTTCCAATTAAATGACAGACTTCCCTAATAATTTAGTTTGCTTACACCTTTCTTACAACTGACTGCGTTCCGATTTGATTTTCCTCCATCCATCAGTGGCTTGAACTAATTGATAGATTTTTTGTTGTCCGTTTTGACGTTCCATTTTACTTAAATGTGCATCACAATGCAGTAGAAAAGATCTGTTGCTGCGTTTCATCATGTCTGTATATCAGTAAAATTGCAGTCTGTTTCGTTTAATTAAAACAACCCCCCCCCCCCCCCAAAAAATTTTCTAAAAAGTTTTGTACACATAATTATTGTAATACATTTAAACTAAAGTAAATGGGGATAGTTGTAGAGTAAATTGAACATAAATCAAATCAACAGTTACAATTTCCTTATTGTGTATCCAAATTATGGAACAATTAAACATAGAAAGCTAACTTTATTAGCTTGTGTTCTCAATAGACATTACAAATCAGCAGTAGCTGGCAAACCTTCATGCACACTGTTGCCAGGAAGAACATCTGGTTATTGACTTACTTTTTTCCTCTCTTTTTAATGCAGATTGCCTCTTTGTTGTATATAATGTACTATAATAAGATATTGTCTCTCTACAGTTGCTGAAATCAGAAAATTATTATAGTGCAGTTCCTCAGGGATCAGCCCATGATGCAACGTAACAGCAATAAAGTAAGCTGCAGTGTCAACCCCAGACAGTGTGCGGCTGTGCATGTAGGGTTTTATCACGTTTTGTGTGTCGAGTGTGTATCCCAGCTGCCAGACCTGCCTGAGCCTAGAGCCAGGATCCCCTTTAACAAGTCTTTGTCTTGTCTTGCAGTCTTTCTTTGCCTGGGCTAATGGGGTCCAATTCACAAACAAATAATTCTGTTCAACCAGTTTGATTTGGTACAGAATCATTTATTATTCCATTGTAACACAACGTTCTAACCTGGAGTGACATTATATGTTTATTTTTTTAATTAATTAGACTATTTCTGAAATGATTTCACAACAGGCTGATGAGTGTAGTGTAGACAATAAGAATAGTTTTTTAAAGCACTGAATGCCATATTTCCCCCCTAAATAGGAGTAAAGAATTATTAATGGCACTGTTATGAAATCAGAATGAGAATCACTGATGTGTTTTTTGATGTTAAAATACTTGATCCCAGTTTAATGTGAGAGAGAACTATAATTTCGTTCAGCAGTCTTACCCTGGTGTCAGACAGTTTGATTACTTCATTCTTTGAGATGGAAAAACACTCTCTAAAGGGTAAATAGATGCTTTCTCAGAGAGTTAAGGTTTTTCCTGTTGTGATGGTAGTGTATTTTAGGCTCTGTCTGTGAAACTAAATTTGCCTGGAGATTTTCTTTCTCCCTGTGGAAAACTGGAAGATGATGTTTTGGGCCCCATGAGATCCGAAAACCTATCAGAGCCCATGGGTTGATGGCACGCACGCACGCACGCACACACACACACACACACGCACACACACACACGCACGTACACGCACACGCGTTCTACAGCACACAAACATTAGATGTAACTGACCTTGCTGGTGTTGATATCGAAAACTGATATCCTGTTGTGCTGGACATCAGATGGGTAAAATTCGCTGAAAACCAGCATGATTACCAACAATCTCCATAGGAAAGAAGCTAATGAAGTGGAACCATCTCACTGTTAAGCCCAATTTAGACAGAACACATTTTCTGTGAGAAGGTCAGGTAAATTTGTGTGATTTGGACCCCATCTGAACCTGTCTTTGCTTTCCCTTTCTTTCTATAATTTATGGAGCTTTGAACTCCTGGCTTTTAACTCCTCTGAGAAATATGTCTGTGAAGTGTTTTTTTTTCACGTTTATTATTATTTTTCCACATTTATTTAACTAATAATGAATAATTAACCATAACTCAAGTTAATTTCTCATTATGCTGTCTGGTGCACCTTCACTATAGATTTAGACCTTTTTGCCCACTTTCTGTTAAAGGGATAGTTCACCCACAAATGAAAATTACCCCATGATTTACTCACCCTCAAGCCATCCTAGGTGTTTATGACTTTCTTCTTTCAGATGAATACAATCAGAGTTATAATGACCTTGTTCTTCCAAGCTTTATAATGGCAGTGAATGGGGATCGAGATTTTGATGCCCAAAAAAGTGCATCCATCCATCATAAAAAGTGCTCCACACGGCTCTGGGGGGTTAATAAAGGCCTTCTGAAGCAAAGCCATGCGTTTGTGTAAGAAAAAAATCCATATTTAAAACTTTATAAACCCTAATCTCTAGTTTCCGCTAACTGTTGTATGTGCGTTCACGAGAGAGTGCGTTCCAGCGAATGACGAAGGACGTAGGAGTAGCATAAGCTCCGGTGAGAATATGCTAGTCTCGCGAGAACCAAGTTTTGTTTATGGCAAAGGAACTATCCCTTTAACAGTTCGTGGTTTAGGTACTTTTGCTGTCCTATCCTATGCAACAATAAAATCATTAAAATATTAGATTAATAAGTAGCATTTGTGTGTATGTATATTAGGGCAATATAATTTCCGCGGACAGAATTGTGGAATCCAGTCATAAAAATAAAATTTAAGGTCACACTTTATTTTAAAGTCCAATTCTCACTATTAACAAACCATTAACTACGACTTTTGCCTCAATAAACTCCTAATTTTCTGCTTATTAATAGTTAGTAAGGTAGTTGTTAAGTTTAGGTATTGGGTAGGATCAGGGATGTAGAATATGGTAGAATATGGTCATGCAGAATAAGGCATTAATATGTGTTTTATAAGTACTAATAAACAGCCAATATGTTAAAGGTGGGGTAAGTGAATTCTGGTAGCCAATGTTGATATTTCAAATCACCAAAACAAACACGCCCCTACACCAAAAGGGTCTCGCCCCTATTTTGATAGCTCCGCCCCACAAATACGTATGCAACCCAGGCAACGATTATGGCGGAATCTGCTGTATTATTATCTGCTGTAATAAACATATTATCTTACTTTTCGGACACACTTTGGGAGCTGACGCTTGAAACAGACAGTGGAGGAGGTTTAGACGCTCCAGGCTTATCGTAAGCCGCCTTTTGTTCCGCAGACGTTTTCCTCTTTTGTTTTTTATCCGCCATCTTTATCTTTCTGTCGTCGCTCGGCTCGTCTAATGTCCGTCCTGTGCACTGAGCGCTCTCTCGTCCACATCGTGAGTAGACACGCCTCTTACTGCTGATTGGCTGCAAGTTTGTTTTTGTACTCGGCCCGACTCTGTTTTCTAAAGTGTTTTTGAAAAAATACATACCCCACCTTTAATAATAGGCATGCTAATAAGCAACTAGTTAATAGTGAGAATTGGTCCCTAAACTAAAGTGTTAGCAGATTTACTGTATAACGCGGAATGTCACAGAATTTGCCAAATTTTGAATAAATGCATCAGAAGTAGGTCAGTACACTTCAATCAAATGGCGATATGGACTAGAGTAAATTCATTTCCATGACAGAACTGTATTTAATGTCCGAATTTTCTTAAAGAGGAAAACTCTGAATTTGAATTTAGCCTTTCTCTTAGGTTAAGGCTCAAATCTTTATCTGATCTCCTGCGAAGCGTGTGTGCTGGAGAGGAACGGCATCATTAACAGAAATTGGCTGCAACTGTGAATTGAAGAGATAAGATTTGATTTTAATGGCAATGCATTTTAGCAATGTTACAGTGCAAAGTTTTTTGTTTTTTTTAGATGGATAACTATGAATCCTGTCAATGCAGAGTAAATCCATTTGCACCCATTCAGCCGTACAAAATCTCTGCAGTGAACAACTGAAGCTGAAGGCCTGCACAGATATTGATTCAGTCTCTTGTCTCTTAGGAAAATGAATGGGTCGTGACATTTTAATCTTTGATCCTAGTTTCATTGAGCTTGCAAAAAAAAACTATATCTGTCATAGAGATATATCACTGATTGCTCTTGGACGCTTGTTTCTGTAAACCCATGTGACTGTGTATGTTTGTTGATTCGCTTCAGTGAATCATTTGTTTTTAATTGTTTCCATCTCTCCAAGGAGTTTGTTTAGTTTCTATGTGAATGTTAATTGGAAAACTCTACAGATTGTATTATCTATAAGTACTGCATTTGCAATTGTTGTGGTAAGGGTGAATCATTACCCTAAAGGCTTTTAGGATTCGATATTCAAATAATGAATGCCAGCTTTCACAAACACAATGTCTTCTATAGTTTAAGTGATGCAGCAGCAGCAGCTTGTGAAATCTAATTTGTTTTTAAATAAATGGATAGTTCACCCAAAAATCATTTTCTCACCCTTATGTGGTTCCAAACCTGTACAACTCTGCAGAAGACAAAAGAAGATATCTGAGGAAATTTATCAGGTGTCCATTGTAGTGGACATCAGCAAGATCACAGTCGCTGATCACAGTCCTTCTATAGACCTAAGAGTGAACGACCACTGACTACCTCAGACTGACCAAACCGGTTATGCCTGGAAGGACACATCTTCACATGCATTCACACAAAACGAACACAATGCTGATTAAACCTTCTTCATATCCATTTACAGAACAGTATATGCTTAATGAGTGCTGTTTGTGACACAACAATGTATGCAACCTTACCTGTTAAGGTATATACTGTATATATGAATGCATATATGAATCAATGTTCAGCCCATTGATGCGTGGTCTTCATATTTTCTGCACAATGTGCAGGTTAATGTGGAATTGATTTGGAAAGTAAATTATGCATGGGAAAAACCTTAAAGACATTGTTTTAAAAGTGGACTGCTATGCAAATAGACCTCATATCAGAGGGGCATACCATGGCCACCTCCGACAGCATCGGCCAATCAAAACGCTGGATCTGAAAGGCACCAACTTGCAAATCCCTCCTTCTCCGGAAAGATTAAAAGGTTCTCTTCAAGACAAAGCAGTGTACTACGCTGTCATTGTTCTACTGTAAGTGCTAAGCTCTATGTTGCTACACTAAAGTATTCCAAGGAGAAACAAAGAAGTTCTGAAAGAAGCGAATTTGGGGAGTTTAGAAACAGCAACAGCAACACTTCAACCACTTAAGAACTTTCTCGTCAGCGATCCTCCGGTTGCGGGTTCCAAACTGCTAGGATCTTCTCCAGCAACTTCAGAATTGTCTCGTCAAAGCGATCCTTCTCCTGCGTGTTCCAGTTTGTCCGGATCTTCTATACAGACTTCAGAACCTTCACCTTCAGGGCTCCTCTGTTTGCGTGTTTCCAGGCCAAAAACCTTCTTGGTGCTCAGGAGTTCATCGTTCACCAGTGCTTCGTGTTCAAGACTGTGAAACGGATTCAACTCCTTTCTTCTCACTGTAAAGTGGCCCAGATCAACAAGTGGAAGTCACTCAGATTCAGCACATGACCAGGTGGAACGTAAATATCACTCTTTCCAAACCTCTTCCCCAGAGACCCTTGGCCATTAGTGTGTATAGGCAATATATGATAATCTAATTTGCATTAGATTTTATATAACTGATGTCAGTTAATATCAAATAATCTCTTGATTTATTTGTTGAATCTAGAATAAGGTTTAACTTATTACTTCCAGGAAACTTCAGTTTATCTTTCCATAAGATAACGTCCATAGTAACGTCTCGGTTACGTATGGTAACCCTCGTTCCCTGAAGGAGGGAATGTAGACGTTACGTCGGATGACCGACGAATTGGGATCTCGCTTAGAGAGACCAATCCACTTCAAGTGTAAACTAAAAGAGCCAATGCACATTGGCATGTGATTATTGCATCCAGCTGCCGCTGATCACAGCGTGAGTATAAGTAGGCAGCAGATGCAGCGCATATTCAGGTTTTTGCTGAGGAGCCGAGCCGGTGACCCGGCCGCTCAGCGGTGGTACAGGAGTTGTTCCCTCCTTCAGGGAACGAGGGTTACCATACGTAACCAAGACGTTCCATTTCAGTCGGGCACTCTCTACGTCACGTCGGATGACCGACGAATTGGGATCCCTACCAAAAGGCCACAGATATCACCCCTTCCAGTGTCCTGCGGGAGCCTCCTGCGCCCCTACTTTTTGGCGCAGGGCAGGGCTTACCACAAGAGGACCAGCTACTGTTGAAAACGTACCCATTCTACTTGGGACAGGGACGTTACGGAAGCTCCAACCTTCCCGAAGGAGGTTTCGGAAGCAATACACATATGAACATCCCTTAGGTGCATATGGAAGAATGGAGGTGATTGAACCCTCTTGGAATGGCAGAAGTCTGCCGGGGAAACACGGGCTCAAAGCTATACCGTGGACTTTACACATATGGGATCCACTTAGGTCTCTACATATGGAACCCAGCCCTCTACCGGTTCTCACGGATTCATCGAGAGAGGGCCTGGCGCTGGACGCTTCGCCACGTCTGCCTGCCGAGGGGATGGAGGAGCTCAACAGGGACTACTATACGGACTCTCTGGAGCAGTTTTAGCAAGCCGACCTGGAGCCGAGGCCACTCAGTGCTTCTACCCGTTTGAGGTGAGAACACAGGAGGATACCGGCTCCACACGAAGACTATAGAATCTAGCGAATGTGTTAGGGGTCACCCAGTCCGCAGCTCTACAGATATCTGCCAGTGAGGCGCCACGAGCCAGCGCCCAGGAGGATGCAACACTTCTAGTTGAGTGAGCTCGCAACCTGAATGGGCAGGGCACACCCTGTGCCTGATAAGCCAGGGTGATGACATCCACTATCCAGTGGGCCATCCTCTGCTTAGAGACTACATTCCCCTTCTGCCGGTCTCCGTGACAGACAAAGAGCTGGTCTGAGGTCCCGAAGCTTTGTGTCCGGTCTACGTAGCACCTTAAGGCTCGGACAGGACAGAGTAAAGCTAGGGCTGGGTCTGCCTCCTCTGGGGGCAGCACTTGTAGGCTCACCACCTGATCTCTGAAGGGAGTAGTGGGAACCATGGGCACATAGCCGGGCCAGGGCCTCAGAGTTACCTGGGAGTCGACCGGCCTGAACTCTATGCACGAATCGTCGACCGAAAATGCGTGCAGGTCCCCTACCCTCTTGATGGAGGCCAGTGCAAGCAGGAGTAGAGTTTTCATTGACAGAAACTTCAGCTCGACTGTCTGCAAAGGCTCAAATGGGCCCTGCTGTAGTGCTGTGAGCACTACAGTCAGGTCCCAAGAGGGTATAGAGGGGGGCCGTGGAGGATTTAGCCTTCTCGCCCCCCTAAGGAACCTGATGATCAGGTCATGCTTCCCCAGTGACTTCCCTTCTACGGGGTCGTGGTTAGCAGCTATCACGGCGACATAGACTTTGAGGGTGGAGGGAGACAGCCTTCGCTCCAACCCTTGCTGCAAGAAGGTCAGCACGACTCTGATCGAGCATCTTTGAGGGTCTTCTTGGTGAGAAGAACACCACTCAACGAACAGATTCCACTTCAAGGCGTAAGCGTGTCTCTTAGACGGTGCTCTCGCTGAAGTGATGGTCTCAACTACCTCTCGGGGCAGGTCACCTAGAACCTCCGCGTCCCGTCCAGGAACCAGACATGAAGTTTCCAGAGGTCTGGACGCAGGTGCCAAAGGGTGCCCCGTCCCTGAGTTAGTAGATCCTTCCTCAGAGGAATCGGCCAAGGAGGGGCTGTCACGAGGAGCATTAGTTCTGGGAACCAGGTCCGGGTGGGCCAATAGGGCGCCACTAACAGGACCTGCTCCTCGTCCTCCCTGACCTTGCACAGTGTCTGTGCAAAAAGGCTCACTGGGGGAAACGCATATTTGCGAAGGCCCCGCGGCCAGCTGTGTGCTGAGTGTTCCCTCGGTCAGGGAGTAGAACAACTAGCAGTGAGAGGTTTCTAGAGGAGCAAACAGGTCTACCTGAGCGGCTCCGAAATGCCTCCAAATCAGCTGGACCGTCTGGGAATGGAGTCGCTATTCTCCCGGAAGCGCAGCTCGAGACAGCTCGTCGGCTGCTCGGTTGAGCAGCCCAGGAATGTGAACAGCACGATGCGACCTCAGATGCTTCTGACTTCAAAGGAGAAGGTGGCGGGCGAGTTGCGACATGCTTCGGGAGCGCAGACCACCTTGTTGGTTGATGTACGCCACAGTCGCAGTGTTGTCCGTGCGGACTAGTACATGTTCGCCTCGTAAGCACCCTTTGAGACGGATCAAGGCGAGGTGTACTGCCAGCAACTCTACCTCGGTTGAGCAGCCCAGGAATGTGAACAGCACGAAGCGACCTCAGATGCTTCTGACTTCAAAGGAGAAGGTGGCGGGCGAGTTGCGACATGCGTCGGGAGCGCAGACCACCTTGTCGGTTGATGTACGCCACAGTCGCAGTGTTGTCCATGCGGACTAGTACATGTTCGCCTTGTAAGCGCCCTTTGAGACGGATCAAGGCGAGGTGTACTGCCCGCAACTCAAGGCAGTTGATGTGCCAGTGCAGTTGGGGCCCCGTCCAAACCCCTGACACTGCAAGCCCGTTGTACGTGGCCCCCCAGCCAGTGGTTGAGGCATCCATGTGAACCACAACATGCCTGGAGACCTGTTCTATGGGCACCCCTGCCCGGAGAAACACAAGGTCTGACCACGGGGTGAAGGTTTGGAGGCAGGCTGGTGTAACTTGGACCCGGTAAGTGCCGCGTTGCCACGCCCACCTCGGGACTCGGCCATGGAGCCAGTGCTGAAGCGGTCTCATATGAAGCAGCCCCAGCGGTGTGACTGCCGCCGTAGCTGCCATATGCCCCAGGAGCCTCTGAAATTGTTTCAGTGGGACCGCCATCCTGCTCTTGAATGTATTCAAGCAGTTAAACACCGACTGAGCACGTTCCTGTGTGAGGCGTGCTTTCTGTTCAACCGAGATCAACTCCATACTGAGAAAAGAGATCCTCTGCGTCGGGGAGAGTTTGCTCTTTTCCCAGTTGACCCGAAGGCCCAACAGGCTGAGGTGTGAGAGCACCAAGTCCCTGTTTTCATACAACTTATCCTGAGACTGAGCAAGTATGAGCAAGTCGTTGAGGTAGTTGAGGATGCGAATGCCTTGTTTTCTCAGGGGAACAAGGGCCGCATCCGCAAATTTCATGAAGACACAGGGTGACAGGGACAGCCCGAAGAGCAGGACCTTGTACTGATATGCATGTCCTTCGAACGCAAACCGCAGGAATGGCCTGTGGCGCGGAAGGATCGACACATGGAAGTACGCGTCCTTCAGGTCGATCTCTTGGGGACGGATGCACCTGAAGATGCACTTCTGCGTGAGGATCTTGAATGGGAGCCTGTGAAGGGCCCGGTTCAAGACGCGCAGATCCAAGATGGGTCTCAACCCACCGCCTTTCTTGGGTACAATGAAGTAAGGGCTGTAAAACCCTGTCCTCATATCAGCTTGAGGAACCGACTCTATTGCATCCTTCACCAGCAGGACTGCGATTTCTGCCCGCAAGACAGGGGCATATGCTGCTTTCACTGAAGTAAAGTGGACGCCCCTGAACTTGGGAGGGCGCCGGGCGAACCGAATCACATAGCTGAGCCTGATGGTTCGAAGAAGCCATCGAGACGGGCTGGGTAGCGCTAGCCAGGCTCCCAGACGCTGCGCAAGTGGCAGTAACGGAACTACAGGCGTACCCGCGGTGGGGCAGCGAGGAGGAACGCAGGGACCGGGCCCGGGCGTCTCTTAGCCGGTCTGAGGCGGGGTCTGAGTGTGTGTAACACTGACCTGCGTTCGAGCATAGGGTGCGTGGGTAGTCCGTTGGTTCGTCCTCACGATCCGCTCACTGGTGAGAGAGGAGGGTGAGTGTGATACAGCACTGGATCATCCACAACCCCCCGTCCCCTCTGGGGACCCAGGGATAGAGGAATTTGCTCTTCTGTCGAGTATTTGGGTACCACCGGACAAGAGGTCAGTGGCGGAAAAAAAGGAAACAAAAGATTCTTCTCCCGGCCCTCCTCCGGGGGTGGGAGTGGTGCGTTCACCATCTCCCGAAGAGCAGGCCCCTCCATCTTTAGGTCGCCCGTCTCAGGGCCTCTTGTTCTTTGCTTACCACCAGGTTTGGCGGGGGCCTGGACGGGCGGGGCAGCTGCCCTGCGACCGGCTCCACGGCGCAGCTTTGCTGGAGGCTGCTGCGGACACTGCGCGGGGGCGGCGGCGGCGGCAGGGGGCCGCCCTCGGTGACAAGCGGGTTGAGACGCTGCCACCGGCGGCCGGGTGGAGGCAGCAGCTGCACGCTGGGGCAGGATGTACCTGATGGCCTCAGTCTGCTTTTGGGAAGCAGAGAACTGCTGGGCGAAGTTCTCCATCGTGTTGCCGAAAAGGCCGGTTTGGGACACGGGGGCGTTCAAGAATCGGGTCTTGTCCGTCTCGCACATGTCGGCCTGACACAGCCAGAGATAGTGCTCCTGGACCACCATAGTGGACATCGCACGACCCAGAGACTGCGCCCTAAACTTCGTTGCTCGTAGCGCGAGGTCCGTTGCTGTGCGGAGTTCCTTGAGAACTTCCGGGTCGTGACCACCCTCGTGCAAGTCCCTCAGTGCCTTAGCCTGGTGCACTTGCAACAACGCAGAAGCGTGTAAGGCGGAAGCAGCTTCTCCACAGGCCATATAAGCACTGCCGATCAGAGCCGACGAGTGTCTACAGGCCCGGGAGGGGAGCAACGGTTTGCCCCGCCAAGTGGTAGCGGCATTTGGACACAATTTCTTCGCAACCGACCTCTCTCCTTGTACCCCCGCACTGGACCCCCATCAAAGGTGGTGAGGGAGGATGAGCCACTGGGGCGGTTTCTGGCAGTGAAATGTGCCGTCCATGACCCAGTGAGCTCGTCATGCACCTCCAGGAAGAAAGGCACTGGGGTGGGGCCCTGAGAACCAGCGCGAGCCCCCCCGAGAAACCCATTGTCCAACCTCGAGGGTTCGGGACGCGGTGGAAGATTCCACTCGAGTCCAACACTCTCAGCGGCCCGGGAAAGCATAGCCATCATTTCCGGATCTGAATCCGGCACCGCTGGCCATCCAGAGGGCGGCAGCACCAACTGATCTTCCTCTCCAGAAAAGTCTGGCTCACCCTCCGATGCAGCAATCGACATCCGATCGTCGGGGGGAGCCTCGGAAGATACAGGTGGTACCCTTTTTGAGGGTCCAGCCTGCTCTCTCGACAGCCCCCCGCCTCAACGTGCTTAATGCCCAGACACGAGAGGCAGCGATCGTGACCATCACCCGGCGCCAGGTAACGACCGCACCCAGAAATGCACGGATGGAAAGACATCTTTAAAAAGACACGTCTTTAAATAGACATTGCACCCGTGGAGCTCTTTCAGAAATGCTCTTTTAGAAATGCTCTTTTAGTGTGCTGAAGCAGTGCAGCCTGATGTGTGCAACCCCCTCGAAGAGCGTGCTTGAACTTGCGTAGACCACTCGGTTAAGCAGAAGGTCAGGAGCAGAACGATAGAACCGCTCGGCTCCGAAGCGAAAAGCTGAATATGCGCTTCATCTGCTGCCTACTTATACTAACGCTGTGATCAGCGGCAGCTGGATGCAATAATCACATGCCAATGCTTTTATTTATTCAACTATCTCCCATGACTTTTCTTTACTGTCAAGGTAAAATTCCTGGCTGGTGCCCCGTAAAATAGTGTGACCAATATTAATATATAAGCCCAAAGCCATTACACTTGTGCTACATAAATCTAAAATCACTTCATTTATTGGTGCCCCGTGTGAGGATATCTAACACTGAGATCACTACACTATACAGTGCAAATCAAAAAGTCACCAAAACGGTTTGGTTACCAACATTCTTGTGTGTTCTTGAATGTCATATTTTTGACAATGTTGCCCAAAACTTGTTAATTGTCATGATGGCAGCCAAGTTCAAAGCCGATCTGTTTCTGATTCTAGCCACTGAGGAGTATTTTACATCAGCCTTAACGTGGCATTTAAGTCTGTTCTGCCTTTGAGTGCGTGTGTGAAGTAAAGTGCGTGTTTTTATTTAGTCTAAGCCATCCTCAGACACCATTACCCCAGTGACATGAACTTTAAATGACTGCTGCCTTCAGTGCAGCTACAGGAATGAATTATGAGACTGCTGGAAAAACCTATACTGCTCATTATAAGTCATGTCCAACTCTTTGTTTCATTTTTATTAATAACTGCTTGATAAGTCTAATGGCTGGGTGATATATTGAATATTCATGATATATTCACCCTGATTTTGCTCTTGATATAAAATTAAGAAACATTATGAATATCTAAATGATTTTAATTAGCTATTTATTGGCTGTTAGTTTTCCATTAGACTAGTCTCACAATCTTTATCTTTTGTCTTTATCTGATGAGTATAAGATATGAGTTTGAGCTTTAAGGAGGAGATGTTTTATGAGCATCTCCAATTTAACTTTTAGAAAAATGGCATTAGAGTTGGTAAGTTCAATTCATCTCTATGAATTATGGTGCGTTCATCATACTGTACGGTTTATCATCATATCCAATAAACTTGCATGTACAAAATACAATAATACTGTACAATTACGATTCATAAATTGAATAACAGCAAAAACACCTGATTCACATTCTTTATTCAACATTTTGTAGCAGTACAGTTAAAACTACCCGTAAATATGAACTTCCCATGTCGACTTGAACGCTAGTTCAAACTGTCCGTTTCAGTAGATCAGATCAACTCTGATACTTAGAAGTCGCTGGATGACATGCGTTTGAATGTTTTAGTAAAATAAACATTATATTTATATAAACATTGCTTATTACTGTGTATTGGTGCATACAAATTAAAACAAATAAATATTATATTTACTTCTTTACGGTAACCATTACTTGCTTATAGTGGTGGTTTGATCGAAATGATTTTCCTCATATTAGAAAAAAAAAAGCTGATACATAAATACCAAAATTCTTATCTAATGTCAAAATGCTCAAATAAATTTTCTATAGAATTTTTTGCTGTATCACTCAGTAATACTATATCCACCCTGAGGACATGAGCCACAGAGAGAGGGCAGGCAGACAGTGGAAACTTTGACATGAGCAAAGCAAGAAAGGGCCAATTCCCTCCCTCCCAGCCCAGCTGCGCCCCCCCCAGCCCGGCAGACTGTGCCATGACCCTGGAGATGCCAGGATTCCACCGGCAAATAGCATTCCTGCAGAGGAACAGTCAGCCGCAGCTCTGCAGCGAGGGACGGACTAGGAGCCCAGGATTCTCCAGTGAGTCAGTGACAGGGGTTTGTGTGCTCATATTTGCGCAACCGTCACTGACGATTCTCCAGTGAGTCATGTGTGAGGATTGTGTGTTGGGTTGGGGTTACTCACTGCCATCTGTCTGCATATGCAACCGGATTATGATTCATTAGGTCGGCTATGAGCTCATACCCTACACAAATATATGAATGCAAACACTTCTAGCGTTTTATGTTGCTGCATTCTGAGATGTGGTGGATCCCAATTCATAAAGCAATGAGCTACAATGTGTAATATATTAGATTTGGTATATTTGGCACTTAATTTCTGGCAATATTGTTGACTTGACTGCACAGACACTATTTGAAGAAACTGACCTGAGCTGGACATCACTGAATCAACGATAAACTGACTTTTACTGTTTCCTATTGTCCTCTTTTTAGAGCTGCTTTACAGCAGAATTGAATTTTGTTCGCATTGACACTATTTTCCTGTTTAACACTGTAAAGCTGCTTTGACACAATCTGTATTGTATAAAGCGCTATAGAAATAAAGGTGACTTGACTTGGTATCAGCCATTATTGATGATTTAAAAATATATATATTGATATCATTTGATATTGGCTATGTAATTGTGCACATATCCCCTATTTTTATATTTAGAATATCTTTATCATAATCTAAAGTTACTCTAATCTTTAAAAACACTTATAATTCATTATACTCTTTATACATTATACTCTGGTGTTTGAGTCACATTGTCAGACTCTGGTCTGTGTTTTGCAAATGGCGTGGCTGCCCACATTCGCTCTGCGTATCCGTGTAAACAGTGATATCATGCTCATTGTTGTACCTGCATGAATGGTCATGTGACCTGAGTTTTCAGTTGTGTAGTGTGGACGGAGATCGTTTCTGAAACGCAGTGAAAATGCCAGTGTAGATGAGGATTGCACTAGTGTGTAAACATGGCTATAGTGATAACCATTGCAAAAAAAGAAAAACTAGCATTAACAACTAGTTGTTTAGGTTCTGTACATTCTGCAGGGATTTAATGTAAATTTGATTGTCACTGCCTGAAATTTTCAATTGAAAGTACAGATTTTGTAGTAATAAATTGTAGAATGTAGTTGTCGGTCCTGTAAATGACTAAACCCTGAGTACTTATTTAAGGTTGTTTTGTTCTGGACACACAGACGAGAGACAACAGGTTTGGTTGTGTGTGCCAATGTTGGCAAGTAACTAACAGAAGTAGAAAGGCTACAACTTGGCATCTTTCAGTAGCGTGACAGCTGTTTTAAAATGTGCTGTTTATTTCCTATAAGTAGCAATCTAGCGTAACAAGATGCTACACTTCTGTTTTTAAGTCGTGGCCTAATGGTTAGAGAGTCGGACTCGTAACCCAAATGTTGCGGGTTCGAGTCTCCGGTCCGGCAGGGATTGTAGGTGGGGGGAGTGAATGTACAGCACTCTCTCCCACCTTCAATACCACGACTGAGGTGCCCTTGAGCAAGGCACTGAACCCCCAACTGCTCCCCGGGCGCCGCAGCAAAAAAATGGCTGCCCACTGCTCCAGGTGTGTGTTCACGGTGTGATGTTTTTACCTGAAATTAAACTATTACATTTAAAGGAAGTTGAAATAAAATATAAATATTTGATTCGAACATTATCAGCTTAATGTTATTTCAGTTAATTGCCAAAGCAACATTTCTATTATTTTTTTTAAGTAACACAATTTAAGTCAATAATACATCTGATTCATACAGTATGTGATATGATCCTTCAAAACACTCCAGGTGAAGAGCTGTGGTGGCGTCTGATGTGTTATACGTAAAATCATTTTACAAGTGCCCTGGCAATGACTTTTACCCACGATGCAGCAGTAATAAGCCCAGTCATCACAGGTTCATATGGTAAAGAGCTGAAGGAGTAGTTTGGGTATTTCTGCTATACGTTCGATGTGAATTCTATTCCGCTCAGTTAAGTGCAGTTTGGGTGGGTGGATGCTATTTGTGATAGTGTAGTACTGATGATTTGTGAATAGAGTAGAGCTCTTCAGAAACATGATTCGGGCTAATGGTGACCAGACCAGTTTCACATTTCCCTAAACCTCACTGCAAGTGAATGTGCAAACATCAATTATGTCCACAGATGATATAAATAACTGTATGATTTGCTGCGTCTCACTGAATCCAAACGGGATGATTCAGCTGCACTGACTTTCAGATGCAGAAAGCTTTATTTGGCTAAGAGATGTTATATTGTGCTAATATGATGCTATATAAAAATAAAGTTTGGGAATCTGGCTGTAATGCTTTGTTTAATTTTTAAAGGTCAGACAACAACAGAGCACATTAGGGAAATAATTATAAGACAAAGTTGTGTTAGAGACAACAACTAACATCCCTAGTTTAGTGTTTAGTTCCCACAAGTTTTTACTGCTACTTCGTTATCGAACGAGCCAATTGCTAAAAATGTCAATTTAGTTTTTACTTGTTGCGATGACAAAGGATGCTTATATGATGTATTTTATCACGGTATAAAACAATAGCAGTTTAAACATTTTTTTTTAAACGTTTAAAAGTTTGAGAGATACCTGATGTGGACCGATATCTGTTAATTATGCAAGCCGCCTCCTGCCTCAGAGTAAAATAATAATAATAATATTGTTTATTATATTTATTATATACATTTTATATAAATAATAATAAAAAATAAATGTTTTCTTGTCATTTTAGTTGTATGTCTCTCAATTTCAACTTTATAAATATTAAAGTTGTGACTTTATAAAAAAGTGTTAATTTTATATGGAATTGCTGATTAGTGTTCATAATTGTAACTTCATATTTTAAAATCGCAACTAAATTGTGACTATATATCTCACAGTTGTGAGTATTTCCCATTAATTTGACTATTTTTGATAAATACGACTAAATAATTCCAACTTTATTTTGCAAAATTATGACTCTCATGTTATTATGACTTTCTATCTACACGTGTCAAATTATTTATTATTTTAAACATCACAGTTTTTTTTTGTTTGGATACAGAGATAGTTGAAGGGACAGTTCTCCCCCAAATGAAATATCACCGTAGTGTTGTTTAAGATGCATGGCCTATTGTTTTTAGGCCACAAAAGGAGAAATGTAAAAAAAAAATTCTTGCTTGTGCTCAGCCATATAATATTACTGCTTCTTAAAGTGTGATAGGTTTTAATGAAGTAAAAAAAAAAACACATTGGTGTTTTTAAGGGGAATGGTGTGACTGTAAGGGGTAGTAGAGTAATATAAAATCATCAGTTTAATTTAAGAACAACAGAATCAATGGGAGGGTCACACAAATATTACTCTGTGCGTATGCATGTGATGCGCACAAGCATACCCTGCTGAGCGAATGGTGTCTGGGGGGCTGTAGCCCATCTCATGCTCTTAATGGACAAATTCATAAAGATCACCAATCAGTGAAATATATGTGGCTGTTGTTATGTGTGAAACACCCAGATGGCCCTGTATCTGCAGTAATACTACAAAGTGCTGCAGCGGGCATTTATTAATGTTGCAGGCAGGGGAGTGTGTGCCTGTTATGTACTAGCCACATCCTATGTCGAAGTCCTCACGTGCACACACATGTGCATGCGGTCTCAGCACAGTGCGGGGGTAGCGGGGGCGTTATAGCATATCAAACAGGGAAACACTAGGATTCAGAGTGAGGGAGGGAGGGAAGGGGATGCCGGCGAGAGGCGAGGTGAGGGGTAACCCTCCTTACAAGGCAAGGGATTCCACCACTGCAGTAATCAGCGTTTCCTGCAGTCTCTCTCTCTCTTTGTGCCGCTGCAGATTTCCCCTGTGCACACGCTCTCACAAACGTGTGTTCCCCCAGAAATCCTTTCATTGGACTCCAGTCATCAGTTAGCATGACACACTCGCTCACTCTCTCTCTCCTTCTGCCTGTACTGAACCAGTTCAGACAAAAGAAACACAGTAGGATAGGAGAGAATGCACGGGTTTTCAGACATGCTTTTCAAACTTAAACTATTCAATGTGAAATAGTTTGTGCATGTGGACACTGGGACACCACACCCATACTGTATATGCTTATTGAACCTTTAATTTCAAAATCATTAAATTTTATAGGGAGTTCTTATAGCTTTAATTGTTAGGATGCTTACCACTAAATGTTGGAATATGGCTATACTTATATTTAGACACACAAGCATCCAAGTAGCATATTTAATTGGTGCGAAAATTCAGAATATTGCAAATACAGTTTGTGAGAATGGCATTTTCCTTCTGATGTGTTCAGCATGATATATATATTTTTTTACTTGTAGTTGCTGTGACTCTTCATAATTGTAACCGTAAAAAGGTTGTAAAATGCTGTCCTTAATACCTGTTAATTGATTAACATAAAGATCCCCTACTGTAGCAGATCTAATGGGACATTTTATGTAATTTTACAGTAAAAAAAACTAAAGTTTTTGGAAACGAAAAAGAAAAAGTCATCTTATAAATTACAGTAAAAACATTCTAAGAACTCGATGTCTGTGTGTATGTTTAATGCCTGTAAAGAAGATGTGTTCACTTGTGTAAGCAAGTGTTTCAAGAATTGATTTTTGGGTGCACCCTCACTTTAATATATTGTGGTTTAGAGTAAACTTTGTGTTCTGCAACATTGGACAATACTTTCTTCTCTGATTGAATTATGTATATGCCTTTTTTTATGCACATCTGCAAATTTATTCAGGAATTATATTTCCATTGTCATTTATGTGCTGAGAGAGTGGATATGTTTTGGAAATTTTATTCACACATTTTTCATGCGATATGCCAAAATATGCTTAAAAACTACAATGCTGGAAAGTGAGGTCAGGTTTACTGAACAGGGTATTTTACAGTATGTAAGTGGCCTTTACATATTAGGATTGAGAGAATAGAGAGGATGTGAAGAGGACTGAAAATATGGGTAACATCAGCCAAAAAGTAAAATTGGTACATTTTAGCGGTAGAGCAAGTTATTACGTTTTGATAAAAGAATGATAAAGATGTCAGGGTGCACCTATGAATCGTTCCCAGTAAGACCAATAACATTACAGGATGAAATGTAATTTCCTTTTGATGAAAACCAAGGACTCGTGGCATTAGAATCTCAAAAAACAGCAAAATATGATGCAATGATTAAAAACGTCCGCTTGACACAGTTGTACATAGACCTACAAACAGAAAAGAGCTCAGAGTCTTGTATTAATAGTCACTCAATTCTGCTGCTTTTTTCTGCCTTTGGCGCTCTCACGCTGTCTCTCCTCCTCCGTCTGCCTAAATTACATTGATTCTACTGTGCCATTGACCAGCCCTCTGCGTGAGCGTGCAGAGAGGACGGGAGGGGTTTTCTGGTTCCCCATCTTCACTACAGCCCTTCTGCTGTGTTCAACACACAACCCACACCACTGTGAATGCAGTGCTATTCATTTAATCCCACACAAGCTGTTCTCTTCTAATAACTAACCATCACGGCATCCCTTGATTCCTTACAGTGCAGAATGATGCTGTAGGGTTGTGTCTTTATTTGCCTTTAGGGATGTAACGATTCACCGTTACTTATTTACTATTAAACTTTTTTTAAACGAAACGTGCTTACACTACCGTCTTAAATCATATTTCCATCACTGACAAAAAAATATTTTGTCTTACATTAAAATAGACTAATTTAATTAGCCTATTCTATTTACGTTAGTATGTGAAGTCGAAATCAACCCCAACTTTGCTTTAAAAAGCATCGCAAGATCTCCTAACCGAAGATCACATGATCACAAACGGAAATCACTTCTGTGAAGTGACCATCGCATGTTCCCTTCGCTAACGGACTTCTGGAAGGGCCCTTCGCGAAGGGATTCAGTTGTTCACTTTCGTTTGGAACGTCCCTACAAATGGCGTCCCCTTCCCGAAGTGCCCTTCAAGGGCGCAAAAAAGCCATTTGGAATTCGCCCAGTGAATCTGCGTCTCATTCAAAGACTATAGAATACCCAAGACGTGTCACTCGTATAGTTTTGAATAGGGAAAAATGCAACGCTCAATATGGCCGCTCTATCGAACGAGTAAAAGAGCCAATTGCTAAAAATGTCAATTTAGTTTTCTTATTTGACATATTTCTGTTTCACAAAGAAATGTGCAGCATTTTGTCCAAGCAATAATAAAAGGACGCCTTTTCATTTATAATTTGTCTTAAATCTAATTTTGTTTAGAAACAATTGTGAGAAAATCGAATCGTGAAATCAGTATCGTGAATCGAATTGTGAGTTGAGTGAATCGTTACATCCCTATTTGCCTTTGTGTTATTTTACAACGTGAATCTTCTGTCTCATCACTTTCAATTCATACTGAGAGCTGACGACTCGGATAAAACAATTTCTTTTGCTGTGACCCCGTAGATTCAGCGGCACAAAAAACACTGGGGGAAAAAAAGGGATACGAACAGTTTTCACTCAGAAATTCAGCAGTCAACACATTAAATTATTAAGTAGAGAGACTAAAATAGTATTTAATAACCTTTTGTTTTAATTACAGCGTAGAATTATTATTATTTTTTTACAGTGTACACGTTGAAGAAAATATGTACAAACAATTTTCATAATCCTTTTTCAATAACTTTTTTAGTGTATCCGCAACATCAGAGGAAGTGCAGATGTTTAGGAGCAGCAGCGGCAGCAGTTCTGAATCAGAACGGTTCTTGATTCCTTAGTTCTTTGTGTGGTCTTGCTGCAGAGCATTCCCTGAGCTGAAAGGAGAACCTGATTGAAAACAGTGGTGGTGGTCTTTAGTAAGGAAGTGTACGTGTGTGGGTGTTACTGTTATGATTGTAATGCGTCTCACTGCAGCATCTGATCACGGCACTTATCTAATCGCTGTTTGGGCTTCACTTCACGCTGACTAACTATTACAGGTACATTATGAGAGTGCACACACTGCTGAGTCCACTGTGAGTCACTGATATGGGATGTTCTGCTGAAGTGTTTAGTCTCAGTCAGAAGTTTGACTGTCGGAAGTGTTATTTTAGTAGTACTTTTAAACTGTTATAGTGTTTAAGTGGACAGGGCTGCAAGTGTTATCTGCATGGATCCCAGTCTCCGTTAGAGCCAATACAGTGAGTCTGACTGACTGGTGTAGGCAGCAATGAAGTCACCGTTGTTGACAGCCGACTGGCTCAGTCCTACTGAGAAGGAAAGCACAGAGCAGCACAGAGAAGAGTGAAGGTGATAAGAGATGCACTTTATTCTGTAAATGTAACGTGGGATGTACTGCAGGGCTCAAGAATAAGGATGGCCTGAGGCCAGTGTCAGAGAGTTTCAGGCCAGTTTATGGATTAGGTTACGCTTTATCAGATGATGATTGGGTCATTGCTTTTTCTCATGATAATTTACATACATTTTCATTCCTTGCAAACTTAAAGATTTGGCTTTAAATTCTTCTTGCACACCAGTCAGCTGTAATATTAGGCTTTGATTAAAATTGATGTGCTGTTCACATCATGTTATGATAGTCTTAGTAGCTTAAGTAAGAATGAGTTCAAAATCTTTAATGTTTTGCCATGCCATCATTTTATGTTTATGAATTTAATGCTGCCTTGTAGTTTGTGTAATTATAATAACCGTTTAAACACCAACTATTATTGCATGTTTTCTTTATAAAGACAACTTAACATTTGATTGATACATTTATATGTGTGAAAAATGCATAATATTATTATTTTTAATCATTTTGAAATAAAGCTTAATTGAAAAAATAGGGGCTTAAAATTCTAAATCTAAATATAAAATGATCAATTTAAATTCATGTTTTGGGTTAGTGAAAATATGAGCAAGGCAAGTTGAGAGCTGAACTATTGATGCCACGGAGTAGAAAAAAATTAATTGTTACTGTTGAGTCATGTATTGAAGAAACATGATATGACACGACAGGGGAAATAAGAGAATAGATAGATATAATGCAAAAGAGAGCGAACTTTAATGTTGTGTTTTGTGCCTTTCTGGTGTCCTTACTCCGTGGATTTGTGTAGATGGATTCACAGGTCTTTACACAAGGTCTGATGCTTCTGTCTCAGTGCAAACTCTTTGTGAAATAGTCAGTCGATGATTGCTTCACAGCCTGGCCTGCCTCCTGAATTAACAAACCAAAGCCAAACTGTGTCAACTAAAACTCCAGCAGTGCTCTGCACTAACAACCTATTAACAGTTCTTACATTAGCAGCTCTGACATGCAGCTCCTCACCAGAAACAGCTACTGAACTAGTGCTATACAGAAATAAACCAAACAACGGCACAAGCCCATGTAGACCACAAGTGATCAGTTGGTTCTTCTCAGTCTCTTTATATCTGTTCAGTAAATATCTAGAGATCATCAGCTTGCACCGCTGATGGTTTCTAGTAAGCGTTCCTGCTCGACTACCAACTCTTTGAGCAGGCAGATCTCAGACACTCCAGCTGGTAGTCGCCACATTGCATCGCTTCTCATTTGCACAAAGCTGAACTCTGCTCAACTACTGTATGTTGTAATAACCAGTGTTGTATATACCACCTTAATCAAAGTCATATGATGCAACCAATATGTAGATACATGCAGGAAAATGAAAAAAACTTAAATGTCACATAGTGTCCAAAAAAAACAAAATATACACATTTATGTTATGCATATAAACACATTATGTGTGTATTTATTGTACGTAAAAATATAAAAAGTAAATAGTTAATTAATCATGATATTGTTTGTTTTTTACCTTGAAAAATATATGTCAAAATGATAACGCTTTATTTTACGGTGTCCTTGTTACACAGGTTACATGTACTTGCTTTAGTAATAATGATAAATTCTGCATAATTACATGCAAATAACCCTAAACCAAACTCTCATCCTCAACCATATAGAAACTAAGTACATGTAGTTAATCAATGTTACTCAGTGCTTAAATGCATAATTACTCTGCCACAAGGACAACATAAAACAAATATGGTAATAATGATTTAAATGTGTAAGGAAAATGTGTTATTGCTTTTTACTTGATGATAATGGATTATATGAATGGCAAATGAGATTTAAAAATAGCTTCACCTTGTATACTAGGGCAAATCTAGCTGCTAGCTCTTCTCCAGAAGCTCTCATTGTAGGAACATTGTTTCCTGACAGGCTGCTAAAAGCCTGTTTACCTCGACTTCCAGAAAATGCATAGATTGGATCAGGTGATTTCAGCTGGCTCTTGCCATTTTTATGTGCAGAATTCAATCTGTTTTTTTTTTTTTGTGAATCTGAGAATTCACTTGATGTTTGTTTCGGTAAAACTAAAGACTGTTGTTCTTGTCTAATGCCCCTGACACCTTTCCACATTTTCAGTCGTAATAATGAAAGCAGACATCGCCCTCTGTGGAAGGATTGGTTCGTTATCTCTTCATTACTAATTAATGGCAGTCTTCGTCTGAGATCTGCACTTAAACGGCTGTCAGAGAATGCAGTGACCTCCAGTCTCGTTTTCCCCTCAGGATCGGCACATTCACTCATTAAACTGCTTCACACCTCTATGCTGTCTGTCAGTACTGTCATTTGCCATGTCAGATCTTGTGTGTCAACGAACGCTGATTGGCACTGGCATTGTATGTGTGGTGTTTTATTGACATGTGGCAATCAAACACTGGACCTATGACTTCCAGTTCCCGCTGGAAACATGTATTAGTTGCACAGTGGCCCAGTGCCTGCACTGTAGTGTCACTGTAGTGGATGTGAATCCATCAATTTAATTAGTTTTTTGTTTTGGTCATGCAATGTAAAGCATACATAATATTTGTTTTTAGTAAATTGGCCAGATTAAAAAACCTTGGCGAGAACGCTAAACATTGCTTTTCTGACCATGGTGGCAATATTTAATATGTTGATTAGTAATCGGTTACCTTAAAAGGTTTAGTTAACCCAAAAAATGCACTCACCCTCATGTTGTTCCAAACATATTGTTCTGGTCACTGTTTTTCATGCAAGGAATAACTGATGACTTCAGTCTCCTCCACTGACCAGTTCGTAACACATGACGCATAAATATACAAAATGCACATTTTTAAGACATAAAATGTATATGAACATTCACGTCGAGGCACTGGGCATGTCTGAAAGCTTCTTTTTTTTTTCCGATTGTGAAAATCCGTCTGATTCAAGTGTTTACAAGCTTAATCTATTCTTGTTGATCAGATTTTTAAAGTTCTAGACCCTTTCAATTTGATTGACTTTCCAAATATACTGATGACTTTGATGATTTTATCGTATTATGTGTTATTTATTTGCTTGGTCAGTGTCTTTGTGGGTTTTGGTTCTTTTGCTGTTGTAAGGACCTTACAAATAAAATAACTGCATACCTTAGAACGTTCATAAGCCATCAGATTCAAGCATTCAACAGCCCCATAGTATAAGCACTTATAATGAATAGGGACTGAGGATTTCAAGATTCAAATCAGACCCTTAAACTATGAAATGTTGTTTAAGTGACTTGTTTGCTATATATAAGTCTTCTGAAGCCACAAAGAAGAGATTCAAAACTGTAAAGGTTGTTACTCACTAATCTTGTCAGAACTCAAGAATCAGATCTGTCTGAAAGCATCATGCCAGACAGATTTTGTGAACTGGATCAAACATCAGTTCATTGAAAAGCTCTTAATGTGATGTGTTTACTAAATCTCCACTTCTCTCATAAACCTGTGAATGTGCCAGGGAGAGCTGGGGTGGCCACTTTCAGGAAGTAATGACTTAAAATTATAGTCTGTGAGCAGACAAAGCTTTAGTATCTCATGGCTTTAGATTTGGGATATGGTGTTGTATACTACGGACTTTAATGATGCTTTTTAAAATCATTTTGGAGCTTCATAGCCTCAGTTCCCATTCACTTTCAATTGTGAGTGGCCAGGGTGTTCTTCAGTTAATTCATCTTTTGTGTTCCACAGAAGAAAAAGAAAGTCTTGCCAGTTCAGAACAGTGAGCAGATAATGTAATTTTTTGGTGGTTTGGTCAAGTTGGTCGAACTGTTTAACCACTTCAAGCTGTGGTTTAAAGTGATTAACTAGCAACTAACATCTGTTAGTCCAGCTGATCATCCTCCTAAACCAGCTTGAACCAGTTCTGACTAGCTAGAAACCTTCTACTAGCTACTATGAAGAGATATTTTTTGATTTTTCAGCAGGAAAACCTACATACTTCAGAGATGTTTAAATATAGTTTGCATGTATGTAGATTCACAAACCAACAGCTGGCATACAGTGCAATTATTATCTGTTCACCTGAGTAGGGATGCACCAGCTGTCCTTAAGTTCTTACTTAAGTAAAAGAGGCTAACTAGTAACTACTGGCTAGTTTGTAACTAACTCTATACTTTATTTTGTTGCACCATTTGTTCGTTAACACTTCAGTATAGGACCAATTCTCACTATTAACTAGTTGTTTATTAGCATGCCTATTATTAACATGTTGGCTGTTTATTAGTACTTAGAAAGCATTTATCCTACATAACCATATTCTACATCCCTAATCCTACTCAATACCTAAACTTATTAAATACCTATAACTATTAAATACCTATAATTATTAATAAGCAGAAAATTAGGAGTTTATTGAGGCAAAAGTCGAAGTTAATGGTTTGTTAATAGCGAGTGAGTTATTTTATACCTTAAAATAAAGTGTGACCATTTGTTTTTATGCCAGAGCGTAACTAGTAGGTCATAAGTTCTCTGAAAAGTAATGCGTAGTCAGATAATGCAAACGTTTACCTTCAGTTCCAATAGCAGCCTTCAAATGCATGAGCAGAACTTGTGTAGAAAAGTTTGCGAATTTCAGTTTATACTTGGTTCTAACTTCTTTTGTCTCATGCAATTAATGGTGAAATATTTTAATTTTCATTGAAATGCAACACTGCTTAACCATGAAAAACATAATAGGTATTTTTCTATGTAAATAACATTTGGAAACTGTATTTGAAATGAATCAAGATCAATAAATAAATACCAAATGATACAAAAACACAAGAAATGACACGTATTATGATTGATTTTATTTGACATGCACAAAACAGACCGATGCACGTAGAGACGCACTGTTTAGGGTGGGTTCATGTCGAAGACGCGCTAACAAAGTAATTCGCACTGTATAGTTACGTTTCAGATAAGTTTAATAGTGCAACAAAAAAATGTTTAGTAAGTTGTAACTTCGTTCAAATATACATCAAAACTAGGCTAAGTTGTAACTTACGAACAGCTGGTACAACTGACGACTGGCCCCTTGAGTGTTACATGTAAGCATGTAGGTTATGGTGTTACGGTAGAGGGAGTCATTTGCTTTACAGTAGGAGTGGAAGGAGAACTTCACTGAGAGATGTAAACAGTTGCTTTTAGCCAAAGCAAATTTACTTCAGGCACAGTCCACCTGGAAAAGTGCTTAAGGGTGTAGTGCTGATACTTCATGACTTGTTCTTTACTGGTTCCTTATTTGAACCAGCAACCGTCCTATTACAAGCCCTGAGCTTTGACTGCTGCACCATAAATGACACAATGCGAGTAGATCTGCTGTGCGTATAAATGCTGTGGAGTATTTTGGAGTGCTGTCAGGTTAGTGGGGCAGATTGTGTGGGTGGAGAGTCAGCGTGTAGATGCGTGATGTGTGGGTGGAAACATTGAAAGCGCTATTACAGGAAGACATGGAGCGGCCTGTGAAACACGCTGACAGCAGACTCTGGATCAGACCTGTTCACCTCAATGCTAGTTGGACACATGGTGCACAAAAATGACCACACTGCAAATCTCTTGACATCCTACAGCCAAACACACTTTTGCTGCTGTTGATAACTCTGCAAACTCTGTGTGTGTGTGTGTGTGTGTGTGTGTGTGTGATCGTAATGTTGCGTAAGGCAAAGGTCTCTTTTCTCTAGAATCCCCATTCAGTTCGGCCAAAGCCCCCCCCCCCGCGCTCTCTCTCTCTCTCTCACGCTCTCTCTCTAGGTCTGTCTCACTCTTTTCGGTGATTGTCCTCTCCAGAGGCACAGTGGAAAATGTGATGTATTTTCCCTGGATTTAAAACATGTGGTTCCCTTCTGGCTGCCTCTCAATTCAGAAACGCCCAACTGCTGGTCTGAGAGAGACAACGGGTTTTCATTCTGGGCTTTACTATTGACATGTTTTGCTGTCCAACTCTCATTTGCATACTTTTTTTTTGCGGTCCTATTCTTTATATTGTTGTTGCCTCAAATGCAAACAGTGTTTTCAAAGTTCATATGCTTTAAGGTGCAGTCACATTAGCAAAATTTCAGTGCAATTTTTGACAGAAATGTCCATTGTCAATAGCGTAGTGATGCCAGAAGTCTTTTTTCTCAAACCAAGCAGGTTTCTGTTGGTCCATGTGACAAATAAATGCATGACCAACTTGAACACGAGTGATTTCTGACAGGGGAACTTTCGCCTCTCACACGAAACTCCCAATCGTGCAGCTTTCTATTGAAATGACTGGATTTCGCCCGTGAAATTTAGCCATGCAACAGTAAATATCATTGCACTTTTAAAGGGATAGTTTACCTAATAATAAATTCTGGTATCATGTATTCACATTCATGCCGCTCGAAACTCCTATGACTTTCTTTAGTGGAACACAAATGGAAAAATAATTTTTGAAGAATATCCTGATCACTCTTTTGTTAGTATAATCAAATTGAGGATTAGGATTAGGGAACCGGAAAAATCCAATTTGTGAAAAAAATCTGACTTAAATGTCAATTTATTCATGATTCTGACATCTCCCATAAACTCTCCTCAACATGGCAATACGAGTAAAGGTCGATGTTAAAATGTGAATAATGACTGTTCCTCACACAATGCTTTCGTATGATGTCAGAAGACTTGGATTTATAATGCACAATGTCAGCTTTTATGGTTCTTTTTTGTCATCTTGGAGATTTACAACCTCAGTCCCCATTTACCCCCATTATATTGAAAGAGTGACCTGGATATTCTTCAGTTTTCTTCATATTTACCATTTGTGTTCTGCAGAAGAAGAAAGTCAGGTTTGGAATGACATGAAGGAGAGTAAACAATGACAAGAGTTTCCATTTTTGGGTGAACTAGTCCCATAAGTTTCGAATTTTGTTGCCATTTCATGCATTAGTAGTATGAACCTCAGTCACCTTTGTTCTTCATGGCACCTGTGCCATAAATATATGAAGACAAAATAGTTAGTTAATATCTCACATTTTCCATGATTCAGTGATTCCTGCCTTTGTGTATTTGTTCAATACCAGTGTGTGTTGCTCAGTGCCAACCCCCATCATATTGTGAAGACAAAACATTTCCATTTATCCCCTAAAGGATTGTTGTAGATCACATGAGCACTGTAACGCTTGCAGCAACTACTCAAAATGAAAAAGGCCCATCTGTGATGTCAGTGCCATCATATCTCACGCTCTACAGTCAGACAAGCCTGGATAAATGGAGAATGTCTACAACCATTTAAACAGACTCAGTTGCGCAAGCAGTTTAGTAAGAATATGTTTGTGTAGCTGTACTGCTTAAGAAGATTCAACAACAAATGACCTCCCTCTTGTTCTCTCTCTTCTTTCGTTGAAGGGCTGGAAGGGCTCCCCCTCATGGCAGGGTCAAAGACTACTGTGTTCACCCACTGCGACAGAAGGTGAGTGAGTGGTCATGTTCATGCACTGTTTATTTGTGTTTATTTGAACACATGCAAATGCGTGTGAGTATTTGCATCACTGAGCCATCACTAGGGCTCTGCCATGAATACCTTCCTTTGGGTCTCGGAAGCATGTTTTTCATTCGGTTTTCTTCAGAAAATTCTTTATTAAAGAGTTCAAAGCCTTGAACCAAACTGGCTAGTACCGAGAACATACAGTATACACTACAAATAATGGCTTGAAGTCAATATTTGAGAATCTGGGAGAAAAGACAAAGTGACAAAATACAAGAATATGTACTGAACATCCTTAATGTGATTGGTATACTTAACTGTGTCAGTTGTAAGTGCAATCAGATGTTTGAGTCTGGGTTTATTACTGTCATTTATTCTCTAACATTACAATATCCCATATTAACCAATATTAGGTGGATGGCTAGCTAATGTTATTCGGCACTACCTAAAAAAGCTGTAGAGACTAAATCTATTGCCATTTCCTTAGTAACAGTGGATTATATTCTATATAAACCATTATATTTATGCATTTGGCAGATGCTTTTATCTAAAGTGATAGATTGCTTACCCTTGGAATTGAACCTATGGCCTTGGCATTGTTAGTGCCATGCTCTGTAGTTTGAGCTACAGGATGGCTATTTTATATATTGTATGAAATATAGTTGAGTGAAGAAGTTCACTAACAATTTGACAACTAAACACAAGTATTAAGTAAATCAATAATTTGCTGATAGTCTTGGAAAGTTTGCATGTTGTCACTGTAAATCTATTTTCTTACTGACATTTTGAATGGCATTTTTCCTTCTGGGAGCGTAATGCTGATCAATGCGTTTCTTGTAAAATCAGATGTGGGAGATTCCTACTTATTATCTTCGGCACAATAGCTTTCGATCGCTCAGAAAATGACAAAAACAAACCAGCAACATTGTATTTACCATTGCAGGTGTTCGATTTTCAACAAAGAAACCTCCTAGCGACTGCAAATAAGAATAAAGCTTGACATTTTGAATGGCATTTTTCCTTCTGGGAGCGTAATGCTGATCAATGCGTTTCTTGTAAAATCAGATGTGGGAGATTCCTACTTATTAGGAACAATAGCTTTCGATCGCTCAGAAAATGACAAAAACAAACCAGCAACATTGTATTTACCATTGCAGGTGTTCGATTTTCAACAAAGAAACCTCCTAGCGACTGCAAATAAGAATAAAGGATGCTGTGCAATGCTAACATTGCTCTGCAGGTGTACGATTATTAACAGAGAATCTCATTTACTGTGTTTTATACAGCTGTATCTGCAAACGTTTGCTAAACAAGATTTATCATTATGTAATGTTGGAACTTTGACTCATTTAGCTACATTTAGGTGCACTCAGATAATACAGTTATAATCCAAAAAGGAAGTCCAACTTTTGGAGCTGGAATGGAATGTAGTCTGTTTATACAATTAACTTAACCATTATTGTAATAAAAAACACTGTTCACCATTAATTAGCATTCAAAAATTGCTATGTGATAAATAGGTATACTGAAATAGCACTCGCTCTACCTCCTTGAACTCAGCACAGCTCCGAGGCCATGCTTGCAGTGCTTTGTGGGTAACGTAGTTCTGCTGCAACAAATATAGTCCTGTAGAGTACAGTAGATCAGATTGGATGGGTGATGGAATCAGTCTGTATGAGGAGAGCAATGAATCTCCTTTGCATTAAGAGAAGTTATACCCAGCAGGTCAGGAGAGGTGAACACACAGATAGGAGAATGAATGCACACTGTCGAGAGAGAGAGTGATTTCCTTTGCCGTGGATTTTGATAGCGTTTCCTCTGTAACAGTTGGATCATGACATGCTGCAGCAGAGCAGCTGATTCAAGCTTTAAATGCTGTCTGTGGTGTACGTTACTTTAGTTGGCTCACTGAGGACTCCGTGCACATACATCCTGACCAGTGTTGAGGAAGATAACTGTAACCTGCCAGACTACAAGCTACTCCCAATCTAATAGTTCAACTACAATCAAGCCATTTTTGTTTGCTACTGTGCAGTTTGCCAACAAAATTGCCTTATTTAAGCTATTTAAAGGTGCAATGTCTTTTTAATTACATAACATCAAAAATCGGTGCAGCATGATCTCAATTAGGGTTGATATTAATCTCAATTAATTGCTTCTTACTATACCACGTACTGTCAATACAAATAAAACAGAAAAGGTCTTGGGTCATCATTGAAATAAAACCTTTGAATGACGCGATTTGCTAAAATTAATCAGACTTCCAATATTAAAGTTAGTTTGATTTAATATTTTTCCCTGATGTAATTCCCTGAAACTCATCCTGAATGAAATAAGGCCCTATTCCATTTTTTTGTCCCAAATTCTATACATTTTTCATTTAAAATTGTATTTATTTAAAAATTCTATTTAAAATGTTCTGGGATCTGTTTTTAATGGTTTAATTACTTTTTTAATAATCTAAAAGAATGTATACATAATTGAATTCATTAACTTTAACACTTCTAAATGCTTATTTATTTAGAAATGAATAGGGCTCTATGACATTTTGATGAACACATTTAGAAAAAAATCTTTTTTTCTGGATTCTAGGTTTTATAATGTATTACAAGTTATCATAAAATGAACATTTTTGGCAAACGAAGTGTTTAAGTTTAAATTAAAACATGGATGAAAAGTTGTGTGATATTGGGATGTTCCTTAAAAAAACTTTTTTATTATTGTAATCATTCATTTGAGAAGCGTATTGAACTGCTGTACAATAGTAATATATATATATATATTTGCAACAATGTCTTAAACCAGGCTATTTTCGCAGCTTGTAGAGAAGACATTTTGAGTGTCTGTGTGTTTCGATAATTTTATCAAATGAAATGGTGAAATGCTCATGAAGTGACTTTCAGAACAGCTCTAGAGATGAAGCTCATGTTGAGTGTCTGGATTCCCTCCCTGTTTTCCTACAGCCCTGCATATGGCACTGATACTCTATGGCAATCATATATCATATATATGTATATGGCAAATACTCTTTGTCACAGTGCCAGAGCCGCTGTCCGATCTGGGACTGTCCTGCTCAGTTCTACGTGAATGGCAGTTCTGAGACAAAAATATTGGCTCAGCACTGGCTCCTTTAACCTGCTGGTCTCAAACCAGGAACTCATTCTGGTGAAACTGATGCAAAACAAAGCGAGATCGCATACAACTAGTTTGCTCCCATTATAATCACTGAAGCTGTCTACACTGGAAAAGCCTGAGGTGTTGATGCGATGTGTGTTCAGCTGACAGACATCCAGTTCATATGAATATCACATACTTTATTTTCCCAGTCTGTGTAAAATGAAATTATAATATTATGTACTAATAGCATATGTTTGACTTGATTGCTATGAAGTTTATTCATTATGTATTAAATCTCTGATCATTGCATCAAAAATGGATGGCATAAAGAGTGTATCAAAACTCATGAGCATAGTTACAGTTATGAGTTGTCATCTTTCAGCTCTAAAGTCACTGGATATATGGGTAAATGGAGTAAGGTCCATCACCATGAGGTGTCTGAGTGACATGTTAAACGACTCCAGTCTTTATCATCCAGACATCAGACCTCACCGCAGCGCATCACGGTCCTCCTCAGACTCATTAGGCATAACGACTGTAGTAATGAGGCAGTATATAAATGGGATGTTGCAAGCCCTTTGGTGTATACAGCATATGAAGATCAGTTCTCAATCAGAGCTGTACCATCTACAGGACAGCTTGAAACAGCAGGATATGCACTGACACTAAACTGATGTACAGTGACGTCCACTGACTCCACAGTGGCCGGGTTGTTGTTCGCTCAAGAGAGAGCATTCCTAACTCAGGCTGGACAGTTCTGATGCTGCAGTAGTCTGATGAATTCTCCCATCGTTCAACAGGACCCTGTGGTTCCCGCATACTGTCATTCCAACACTGCCCCCTGCTGGAAATCTACCCATTCACTATCCACATAAGTCTCTTACACGTTCCTGTACACACTCTCAGCAGACAGTATCTTTCTTTTGCCATTTAAATGTACTTGATGGGTCTGAGTAATTTCAATTAATTGCTAGTGAGTTCTAACTGGGCTGCATTGTTACTATACATAAAAATCCTGTGTAATTTGGTTCCTACACCTCTAATGGGCATTTCTTGGGTCATGTGTCCGCAGACGTTACAGTGGCGTATCAGAATGGCTTGCCGGTGATCTCTGTACGTCTGCCGTCCCGACGGGAACGCTGCCAGTTCACCCTCAAACCCTTGAGCGACACGGTGGGTGTTTTCCTTCAGCAGCTGCAGGCGGAGGACAGGGGCATCGATAGAGTCGCCATCTACTCTACAGGTAGAGTACAACGCACACTCCACATCAAGATCTCTGAAATCTCAATCGAAATATAGATAACAGTCAGGTTTTTGTCTAACCTTTTGCTGAAGCTTTCACAGATGAACACTATTTATGGTGCTTACATGACAGTTGTTGTCATTTATTCACCCATATGACATTCTTAACCTGTCTTTTCTCCATGGATGAATGAAAGTGGATGGCGATTCATTCTGCCAAGCTCAAAGAGGACAAAAAGTTAGTTCATACTACTCGTGATTTAATGATTTCTGTTTCCATATGACTTCATGAAGTGCATTAGTGCCATGTAAGTATGTAGTATGGACTCCCTTTGTGGTGCTGTTTTGTCGTCTTGGAGCTTGGCAGTATAAATCACCTTCTACTTCTATTGATGGCAAATCCGTTTTGGACATTGCTTCTAATATCTTGACTTCTGTTAAACACACATTCAGAAGTTCTGTTCAAATAGTTTGGGATTGCTAAAATTAAAAAAATAATAATAATAAAAAAATTAAACTGCTGACCAATAATTTATTATTACAAAATATTATTACAATTTAAAGTGACTGTTTTCTGTTTTAATATATTTTAAAATGTATTTTATTTCTGTGCTGCAAAGCTGAATTTTCAGCATCATTACTCCAGTCTTCAGTGTCACATGATCCTTCAGAAATCATTCTAATATGCTGATTTGCTGCTCAAGAAACATTTATTATTATTATCATCATTGTTGATAACAGTTGTGCTGCTTAATATTTTTGTGGAAATCGTTTTATGTGTGTGTGTGTGTGTGTGGTAAATAGACATTTTTAAAAGAACACCTTTTATTTGAAATAGAAATCTTATTTGAAATAGCAATATCTAAATCTTTACTGTTGCATCAATTTAATGTACTTTTGCTCAATAAAAGTATGAATTGATTCTTAAAAAATCTTACCTGACCACAAACTTTTGAATTGTAGTATACAGATAGATAATACTACGATAACAGCTTTACTTTTTGGGTGACTTATCCCTTTAAGAATATTCAGCGTAGCATTGCGCATGTAAACACATTCATTGTTCTCAGCTCTAGGGGCAAAATTAAATTCAAATTTAAGTTATTAACAAATTCTTTTGTAGTTTAATCCACAAATTGCATATGAACGTGTGGCTGTTTAATTGATAGTACATCTTATAATCTAATTGAGGAACAAGAATCATTTGTACTCTGTGGAAACTGCATATCTGCTCTGTTTCAAGCTCTATTATTCCCGTGTGAGAGGCACTTGAGCTTTCTCTCGCCTGTCTTTATCTCTCTCTCTGTTTCACCTCAGATTGGAAAATGCTTCTTTTCCTGATGAGCATACTTAACGCAGAGCAGGAAACCTTTGTGATAAGCATTTAGATTGGCTCTTGTATTACATAACCGTTTCAGTGAGAGGATTGCGTTCCCATAATTTCCCTCTGTCTCTCCTTCTGTCTCTATAGATGGAGCAAGAATAGCGTCCTCTACAGGGATTGACATTTTACTTATGGACAGCTTTAAGCTAGTCATTAATGACACAACATACGTGGTGCAGCCGCCCAGGAGAGGTGAGTGTGCCTGTTGGATTGTGGGTTAGCAGAGCAGAGGCCCAGCAGAGTTTTTGATATTTTTTTGGCGTCCTTTGCAGATCTGCTACCGCACGAGGAAGCAGAACGACTGAACGATGTCAAGCTCTTGGTGCAGCAGCTCTACAGCACCCTGCGCATAGAAGATCATCAGCTCACCAAAGAGAGAGAGCTGATTGGACGACTGGAGGACCTCAACTCTCAGCTCCAGCCCTTGGAGAAGGTGAGCTGTTTAGATTAATGTCACCAAAACACAAAACACCTGACCAATATATTCTCCTCAAACTTTTAATTAATTAATATATTTATTTATTTATTTTTAGTCTATTTTGCACCAAAATACCATAGACATGTCTGGTGCAAATAGTTTTTACTTCAGAGAAATTTACATACCCTTGAATCTTAATACTGTGTGTCATTTCCTGGATGATCCTCGACTGTCTTTCTGTCCTCTGCACAATCTGACTTTGCTGCAGCCTGGAATTGAACTGCTGGTTTCGTCTGGCCAGAGGAGAACTGGCCCCCCGACTGAGCCTGGTTTCTCCCAAGGTTTTTTTCTCCATTCTGTCACCGATGGAGTTTTGGTTCCTTGCCGCTGTCACCTCTGGCTTGCTTAGTTGCAGACACTTCATTTCCAGCGATATCATTGACTTGATTGCACAGATACTATTTAAACTGAACCGAGCTGGATGATGACATCACTGAATTCAATGATGAACTGCCTTTAACTGAAAAATTAGTTTTTAGTATTGTCACTTTGCATTATTGACACACTATTTTCCTAATTAATGCTGTTGCCTTGACACAATTTGTATTGTGTTAAAAGCGCTATATAAACAAAGGTGACTTGACTTGACTTGTGATAGTTGTTCATGAGTCCTGTGTTGGTCCTGAGCAGCTCAACTGCCTGCTGTTCTTCAGAAAAATCCCCCAGCTCCTGCACATTCTTTGGTTTTCCAGCATCTTCTGCATATTTGAACCTTGAGATCCATTGAATTTTGAGATCCATCTTTTCACACGTAGGGTAATTGAGGGACTCATACACAACTATTACAAAAGGTGGAAACATTTTCTGATGCTCAAGAAGGCAACACAATGCATTGAGTCTGGGGGGTGTAAACTTTTGAACAGGGTGATGATGTGTAAATTGTTCTTATTTTGTTTAAAGATCATATTTTTTTCATTTGGTACTGCACTTAAGAAGCTACATAAATACTTAAATGTTTCCCAGAAGACAAAATAAGTGCAATTTACCATGATCATCCAATTCAAAAAGTTTACACCCCCCAGCTCTTAATGCATTGTGTTGCCTTCTTGAGCATCATTACATGTTTTCACCTTATGTAATAGTTATGTATGAGTCACCCAATTGTCCTCCATGTGAAAAGATGGATCTCAAAATCATACAGTCACTTTTGGAAAGGAGTCACAGTCTGGGGGGTGTAAACTTTTGAACAGGGTGATGATGTGTAAATTGTTCTTATTTTGTTTAAAGATCATATTGTTTTCATTTGGTACTGCACTTAAGAAGCTACATAAATACTTAAATGTTTCCCAGAAGACAAAATAAGTGCAATTTACCATGATCATCCAATTCAAAAAGTTTACACCCCCCAGCTCTTAATGCATTGTGTTGCCTTCTTGAGCATCATTACATGTTTTCACCTTATGTAATAGTTATGTATGAGTCACCCAATTGTCCTCCATGTGAAAAGATGGATCTCAAAATCATACAGTCACTTTTGGAAAGGGTTTAAATATGCAGAAGATGCTGGAAAACCAAAGAATGTGCAGGAGCTGGGGTATTTTTCTGAAGAACAGCAGGCAGTTGAACTGCTCAGGACCAACGCGGGACTCATGAACAACTATCACCAAATATAAAAACAGTCGTGGATCGTCCAGGAAATGACACACAGTATTAAGATTCAAGGGTATGTAAACTTTTGAATGGGGTCATTTTTATAAGTTCAGTTATTATTTTGTCTATAAACCTCTGTTAAGTGAAATAGCTTATTCAGGACAGTATTAAATAAAAAATAACATGGAATTTTCATGATCCCTCTTATTTTGTTAAATTGTAATGGCAATTGTAAGATTTCAGAGTTTAAAATAAAAATGTCACAATTATAAGAAAGCCACATTGTGAGATATAAAGTTGCAAATAAAAGAAACAGTCATAGTTGCAAAATTCAGTCATATTTTATTTTAATGTCCAATTCTCACTATTAACAAACCATTAACTATGACATTTGCCTCAATAAACTTGCTGCTTATTAATAGTTAGTAAGGTAGTTGTTAGGTATTGGTAGGATTAGGGATGTAGAATATGGTCATGCAGAATAAGGCATTAATATGTGCTTTATAAGTACTAATAAACAGCCAATATATTAATAATAGGGATGCTAATAAGCAACTAGTTAATAGTGAGAATTGGTCCCTATACTGAAGTGTTACCCAAAGTTCACATTTTGTGATCTGAAATCCCAGTTGGAAGACATAAAGTTACAATTACAAGATATAAAGTCTCACAGTCACAGTTGCAGGATATAGAGTAATAGTCACAATATGTGATATAAAGTCACAAATGGGATATATGGTCAATTACCTTTTTAGTTTTTTTTTGTACTCTGTGCCGCCAACAGTCTTCAGTTTTTGTCCAGCAATGCTACAAAGTTCAAAAAAAGATGTAATTGATGCAAATGAAGTAGCAATGTGATGCGACGGCTGAATTGAAGACAGTGCAGCTCTCATGATTCATCTTCTGTCAAAGAAAATGGAGAAGTTAATGTTACCGTAAGCATTTTCCCTGCTCTTGATGATTCGTCTCTGCCCACATGCAGAGATGTAATGAAAAATGATCCAAGGAAGCAGAAATTGTCGTATTCTAAGTGAGTTTGATTCGTGCATTGATAGTCTTGTTCACAATACGGTGTATTATTTTCAACGCATAGCAAAACACAGTGTTGACAGCCACTGCACAGTAGTAAAATAATAGTAAAATCATATTTTCTGAATGTTTGTAATATCTTTTGTAATCTCTTTTCCTCAGGTTAAAGAACAGCTGAGTAAGAGAGCCGAGCGCAGGACTACATGGGTGCTGTGGGGTGGGATGGCATACATGGCCACACAGTTTGGCATTCTGGCACGGCTGACCTGGTGGGAGTACTCATGGGATATCATGGAGCCCGTCACGTATTTTATCACCTATGGTACAGCAATGGCTATGTACGCTTACTTTGTGCTGACACGTCAGGTGAGCAGCTCCAGCTCTTTCCTATAACTTGCCCTAGATGATCAGAGGAATTTCAGAATAGGTGCCACGGGAGGAGGAGATCCGTCTGACCTCTCTGCTGTCGTTCTCTCACACAGGAATATATTTACCCTGACGCCATGGACAGACAGTACCTGCTGTTCTTTCATAAGGGTGCGAAGAGAACACGCTTTGACATTGAGAAGTACAACAAACTGAAGGATGCGATTGCTGAGGTAAGCTAGCTCACAAGCCAACATCATATGAGTCACTCCTTTCTTTCTCTTAAAGGAACAGAAAACTATTATATACTTTCTAGATGTGTAACTAATATATATGATTTTGGAGACACAGCGAAAACGGCAAATTCTATATACAGTGCCATCCACTATTATTGGCACCCTTGGTCAATATGAGCAAATGTGGCTGTGAAAATAAATCTGCATCGATTTATTGATTTATTGACTGTATATTGCTGCTGCCACACAGATCTAAAATAACCATACAATTTATTTCCCAGCTGTTTACCTTCACACACATAACCCACTGTTTTTTTGTAACTCATGTGTGTTTTTAACATAAACGTGTGTGTGAATGAGAACTTAGTTTAGTACTCACATGCTGTGACAGCCGCTTTCTGTCCGTGTGCTTCAAATGTGTGCACTAAGAAAAACGTATATCAGAATTTTAAACTCATATGGTTTAAAACGCATGATTTCAGCGAGATAAGCATGATAATCAGAACCAAAACAGATGTTTTTTAGCAGCTCCGAGTTGTAATGGCACAGCTCTATTCTGGAAAAGGGGGCGGGGAACAGCAGCTCATTTGCATTTAAAGAGACAGGCCCGAAAAACAGCGTGTTTCTGCTTCCACTCAAAATAGGCATTTTCAAAATGATATAATAAATGATCTGTGGAGTATTTTGAGCTGAGACTTCACAGACACATTCTGGGGACACCAGAGACTTATATTACATATTGTAAAAAGGGGCATAATATGTCTCCTTTAATGCCCTGTGAACTAACAATGAATAACGTTTTTTTCATTAACTAATATTAATAAAGATTAATAAATACTGTAACAAATGTTCATTGTTAATTCATACATTAACTAATGTTAACCTTATTTTCTTTCTCTCCCTCAGGCGGAGTTGGATCTAAAGCGTCTTCGAGACCCGCTGCAGCTGCACCTCCCTGTCCAGCAAATCATTGCCAGCAAGGACTGATGAGAACCTGAACACCCTTTCTGCCTCTCTCTCTCTCTTACTTCATTCTCTTCTGCCTTTTTGCATTTTGTTTTCTGTCTCTTTTATCTCTACAACATCAATGAAAAACCATATCCACAGCAGGCTTCAGCAGGAGTTTTATTGTTATCCTTTTTATTGTTTTCCTTCATTTGGCAAGTCTATGCAGAGGAGAAGAGATACAATTAAATGAAACGACTAAACTCCATCCCTGAACGGATGGTGACGACAGATGCTCTCCTATCGCACACAGAGAAACGCACAGCTACTTCAGACAGGAAGTTGAGACATTGGGATTCAACCAGTTCATCGCTATGAGACAATGACCCCACGTCTTGCATGGGAAACAGACTCTGAAATCTAAAAAACATCTGCCCTTGTTTTTGTGTTTTTCCACAGTGGAGTACTGCTGATATCCCTAACTCTGACACTTTTGCAGACAAGATTTCGGGATGTGGTGCTCTTTTCCGTCTCGGAAAAGATCCGTTTACCATCAAGCCAAGTCCTCTTGTGACTGAAACGCCTGTATCCTACAGCCTAAGCAAAACCCTCTCCTGATTCCTTCTCGCTTCCTGTATGGACCTGTTAAGAGCTGAAGACAGATCTAACAGCTAAAATATCACTGTGTGTTCTATTATTCCAAAAAAGAAAAAGAATCAAAGAATTTTGGCACTTTTTATTTTAAAAGCCATATTATGTTTATGATGATAAAAAAAGAGAGAAATGAGCAGAAACTTTTCTTCTTCTCATTATTAGATTTTTTTTGCCACCAGACATTACATATCTGCAGATGCTCTGATATTTTATTTTATGAGATTCCCAATATCAACGATGCTCAAATGTTCCATGCCTAATGCTTTTTTCTTTAGAAATATGATATACTCGATCAGTTTACATGGTGATGAGAAACGCACATACACATGGTTGCTTGGCAGATGGATCCTCTTTTAAGGTCTTCTCTCTTCTCTATAAATCATCTTTCGAACATCATCAAATGACATTTTCCCACAGTGCCTCACAGCATCTGCTGCAGCGTGCTTATTACGAAACACCTGTTTATCAGACGCAATCCAAGAAAATTTCCCATCGAATGGTCTTAAGGCAGGTCACTGTGTAAAATGCGATTTATTTTTCTGGAAAAGCGTTCCGGGTGCGATCAATTTCCCATCAGTCGTGTGGCGTTTTTAGCTGCATATATCTGCCTCGATATGCCAAGCCTTCTGGAACATGCAGAGAACGTGTAATATATTAGATCTAGAATTAGCGTGTGTTTTGCACACTTCGTGGCATGCTATAGAGAGAGAGTGTCGCATCCTTTGTCTATGTGTGCTATCTTTAGCCGACAGGCCTTAGTAATGATTCTAGCTGGGTTGAGCTGATCATCAACATTGTTTTCATTCGTTTTTTCCCCATGCATCTTCAGTCCAGTTATTACATGAGATTATATATATATAAATAACCATTTCCCTGGTCGCCCAGACTTTTTGAATCTGAGGGATGTGAAATGGACTTGACCCTGGTTGTTCTCTAACAAAATGATCATATCAAGACAAGCCTTGAAATATTTTTTTGGGCAGTTATCATAAATCTTATTGTCTATTATGGGTTTGCCTTACACACTCAGACCCCCGCAGAGAAATAGCTATGTTGTTCTATAGCTATGTTGTTCTATCCTTATGTCAGACTGTCCATGTTTGTGCATGTGGTCGTCATTAAGCATTTTTAAAGCCATATTCATGTTGTGTCTGTGTCTCTAGAGGTGGAGGGATTACAGGGCGAGACTCCAGCCTACAGCTTTGACAAACAGAACATTTAAGAGATACTGTAATTCATCCAAAGAAAGAATGTTCTGTGCAACTCAAAAGGAGAAATTTAGCAGTTCATTTCCGTACAACATTCTTACTGACCACAGAAGCCACAATTAACAGTTTTGAGGGACAGATAGAATTTTTTTCTAAACTGTCAATTGTGTTCATCTTTAGATTCAAACGGTGATGTTTCATGTTTCAGAGTTGCAGTACTGGGGAAGATTTTCAGAAGTTGATAACTGCAAGAGATGGTTCAGCCAAAAATGGAAAGTTTGTCTAGGTTTACTCATCCCTCGTGTCATTACTAACCCACAAGACTTAAATTTCTTTAAAACAGAAATAAAGATATTGTTGACATTCAGTAATTCATTAATAACATTCATTTTGTCAGTGAAGACTTTGACGTGTCAGAAAGCACAAAAACACATTTGTATGAATCAGCTGGTTTAGTTCAAGTTTTCGGAAGAGACTTTATATGATGAAGAGATTTAATAAAGGCTTTTATTAATGTACAAATTAATTAATTAATTCAATGCACATACATAGAGCGGTGTTGATCAAATAAATTGATTGTGTCTCCTCATGAGACTTGGATTAAATCTCTTGATTCTTATGGATTACTTTTATCACCTCTTTTTTTGAACTTTTTGATGGATCAGTGTTTTTGTTGTGTGGAATTTCAAAGAATGGACACAAGTGATGAGAGAATGCTAAAAATGTAGTCATTTGCTGTTTTGTAGAGTCTTATGGGTTTGGAATGACATGAGGGTGAGTAAACATTGAAAGAATTTACATTTTAAATTTCAGTCTGTTCCTCACAGAAAGCTATTGTATTCAGGAAACCTGTAATATAGCATTTGAGTCATATAAACAGTTACTTTTTTTTTTTGTAGCTTGACAGACATGGTCACTATGAACTGAGGTCACTAAGAAATGTGAAAATTCTTCAAAAATTCACTGGACAAAAAATAATCCCTTTGGGTTTGGAATGGCATTATGGTAAATAACAACAGACCTTTTTGGGAAGGGAAAGTGTAATCCAGGTTATCATAAACCAAATGGTGGTTTGCGGATTTTGCATGTCTGGCTAAAGTGTAAGCGTTGTGATGGAGGCCCTTTAACAGTGACTATTTATTGTTGATGAGGAGTTCAGGTCAATGGTAGTTACTCAGTGTGCCTTGAGTGAATTACATTGTGATTTAACACCGCAAGACCTGAACTGTAGGTGGTTTTTAACAGATAACAGCCTGATAACTGCATTATGTCTGACCCAGCTGCTTTCAGTGGAGATGCTTCACTTTTTTATCTGAGTTTGAACTGGGTTTATCAGACTGTATGCCCTATTAACTGAAATTTAAACTGGACACATGCATATCTTATTTTATTTTCATATTTTACATTCATATTTTATTGGTCCTGAAATAACATTGAGGCACAGTGCTGAAGCTAAGCATTAATCACCCTGAAGGAAATTAGCAGCTGATTATACAAATGTTCATAATCCTAAACCTAAACCTCAAAACTGGTTGAATGGGATGTCATTCTAGGATCAATAAAGGATGTTAATGGAAGGCAGAATCAAGGTCGCTGTCCACATTTGTGACAATATGCAGTTGGTGTCAGCATCTCGTCTCAGACTTTTTGAATTTTCTATTCATGCATAATCTTCGTCCATAGCAATTCATCATGAGCATAAAAACATCCATTCTTCCTCTCTTATGTGATCAACAGTCAGGCCTAAACACACTCCAAAGTTATTTCAGGGCAAAAACTCAACAATCTCACTCTCTAGGATGCCCAGTACACTGACATCCCTCGACCTCTAATAGGTCTTGGGTCTGGTCATTATCTGATACGTTGAACTTCGTTTAGTTTAGTTGTAGGGTTTTCTGTTTGTTTCAGGGTTTTTTAAATAATAATATATCAAATATATGGAATCTATTCTAAAGCGGGTGTTGCATGAATGTATGTTTACATGGGGAAATTATATATAAATGAATTTAAAAAGCAAAGATTATTATGAATGCTGATTGCAGATTGCAGAGTTAGATTTTTTTTCCCCCACCCAATCCCTCACCCTCCATGACCCAGCAGCAAGGATGCTCTCGGCTGCTACACAGGCTCTGATTGGTCAAGGATCTCCCCTTCATTATGTCTTGTTTTATCCTCTCTCAGTCTCAATGCTGCAATCTGTGCAGTGCTGCCTTTATTCTGAACACTGATCTGAGATCAGAGAGTATGGAAGACCTGACCTTCTTGAACACCCCTCGCTCCATCCATTTGCCCGTCTTTCTTTAACTCCTTATTATACTCCCACACTGATTATGTTTTAGGGATGTGTATTATTTTAAAGGTTTCTTCATGTGCACTTAAAATTAAAATTATATTTCGGGGGGGAAAAAAGGTAACGGGTGACACTGAATGAAAAACATTTTTTTCATATTCTTCATTTGTTCATTTTGTCATTGGCATCGGATGCTGTAATATCAGAAGACTTTAAAAATGACTATGTAAAATCCTGTATCATTTATGAAATGTGTATAAAAGAGAAATGTAAGTCAATTATCAATAAATACTTATCCAGTTTTGGATCCGGTAGTCATTTGATTTATTGTAAATACAAATCTGTTTATAGTGCAGCACAGTGTGAGATTTTCATGAGATTTTAAATTCTTATTCTCCAATGAAAGGCTAGATTTTTGTACATTTTTAAGATCAAAAGGATTAATTATTTTCACAGGTTTCTTTATTCATATTTATCATGGGTACCAACAATTCTGACCACAACTGTATATGTATAAAGTTTCATAGTAACAGTGAATGGGATGTTTCTAATTAAGCTGCAGCACTTGTTTTAGAGTCATGTTTACCTCAACAGTGATGTTCTCCTTGACCTGCTCGACTCCTGGTTCTTCCCACATTTAGCTCAGCTTCCTACCAGATAGCAGGCTTCTGTTTGACTGCATTAGTATGCAATGAAATGCCCTTAAAGAAGATGCTTCTTTTCTACCTACGCGAAGAAAGCAAGGCTGTTTCTTCACACATTTCAGCCCATTTCTCTTCTTTACTTAAATGAGGAATAAAACAGACACATCCATGCTTGTTAAGCTCTTAAGACTTGAGAAAACCAGCAGCACCTCTCCATTTGTCAATCTCCTCTCTTCAGTCTCTTCGATAACCTTCAGACACTTTCCTCTACTCTGTGCTAATGACACCAATGATTAGCAGCACATTGTCCCGTCTTTCCTGTGCTGCTGTGAAGGACAAAGGAAAGACGACGAACTTCACAACGTGCAAAGCCAAGCACGTTGATTGATTACTGACTAATGGATGTCTTAAAGGAGTACTTCTCTCCAAACTGATAAGACAAAGCAACAGAAAAGTATAATAAAAGTAGTTTATATGACTTGTATTCCAATCTTTATGAAGCCGTACAATAGCTTTGTGTAAGAAACAGACCTAGATTTAAGTTTAAAATTTGAAAATGTTGTTGTTACGGTGTTAGTTTATCGTTATTTTTAACTAAAAACTTTAAAGATTAATACATTTGGTCACACTTTATTTTAAGGTCCAATTCTCGCTATTAACAAACCATTAACTACGACTTTTGCCTCAATTAACTCCTAATTTGCTGTTTATTAATAGTTAGTATGGTAGTTGTTAAGTTTAGGTATTGGGGATGTAGAATATGCTCATGCAGAATATGTGCTTAATTAGCAGTGTTGGGGGTAACGCATTAAAAGTAACGCGAGTTACGTAATCAGATTGCTTTTTTCAAGTAACTAGTAAAGTAACGCATTACTTTTTAATTTACAAGAGAATATCTGAGTTACTTTTTCAAATAAGTAACGCAAGTTACTTTTTTCCCCCAATTTATTGACTGACAGCTCTCCTGTCCCCATGATGAGAGAAATCAGATGTTACTGTAGTTCTAAAATAAATATGAATATGCATTAATTCATCTCACTCACAAAAAAACAGATTCAGTATTCCTCAAAATTAATTAAAATAATGCAACTCGGAATATAACGCAAACCTGCAATAATTAAATGTTAAACAACACAAATATCCTTTATGTATCCCATTCTATTAACCAATGTCTTTGCTTCTGACCTTCGATGATCCAGTTCAA
>NW_015506123.1:215162-217662 GCF_001515645.1 Sinocyclocheilus grahami | reverse complement strand
AAACAAGCAAGCCCTGTCCAGATTTAAAAAGTAACGCAAAAGTAACGTAACGCATTACTTTCCATAAAAAGTAACTAAGTAACGTAATTAGTTACTTTTTTATGGAGTAACGCAATATTGTAATGCATTACTTTTAAAAGGAACTTTCCCCAACACTGTTAATTAGTACTAATAAACAGCCAATATGATAATAATAGGCATGCTATTAAGCAACTAGTTAATAGTGGGAATTGGTCTGCATATTTGTTCATTTCATATTTGTCCATTATTTTATTGTTATATTTTTACTACATAATTTACTGTTTTTACGGTTTTAAATGTCCATTTATTTGTCAGTTTGATATATAATAGATTGATAGATAACTGATTCCTTCATTTGATTTTAAGTGGCACTTCTAGTCCTCCATATGGCAAAGCCTCACTTTCAGCAGCCAGTTCTCCTGTGTATAAAAAAACCTTGTACATAATCCTTATGAAATTCTTCTAATGTGCTGATTTGGTGCTTGATAAACTTACATAGCATTCAAGAGGCTTTTCTTCGCTGATTAAGTCTGCTAAATGACTAAATGTAAATGTAAGTTAGAAAGAAATAAGTAGAGAATGGTATGGGTTAAAGAACTTTGAAGATTGTGAACTCTGAAGATGTGAAGTGGGTGGATGCAAGTGTTGAACTGCTGTGCGTATAGTCTGACTTATAAACACCTATAAGAAGTTCAACAGAAAGCAAGAGATGAAACTCCTCCTGAATTTCTTTTCTTACACTGTCTACATCTGCACTGCTGAAATCATCAGCTGAAGACGGTTGACTAGTGTTGGGTGGGAAGATAGAGGAGATGTATCAGGGTGGGATGGAAAAGTCAGACTCCAATAACAATGAGAGGATGGTCCTGTCTCTATCTGGAGAGGTGGGTTTTCTTAAACGGGACAAGGGGACAGGAGAAGAGGTCAAGGTGAGATAAGTGTTCTGTCCACAGGAAGACGACAAACAAAATGTTTACAGTCATTGTGCTAGTAGACGCTTCATAACGACAGAGATAACAGACTCCAAACCACAAATCTCTTCCATAAACTGTGACAAGACGGGAACGACTGGGTGTACGTCTGTGGCTTTCTCATTAAATAAGTTCGTCTCTACCACTGGACATGCTTTTCACTCTGGTTGTTCTTCTACAAGCTGTGAGTACAGCACAGGCCATCGGTAAGCACTTACTGTTTTACACACACACTGCTTATTATTATGAGCTTATTTGAGTTTCATTCTAAGGGACACTGCCAACCAGTTTTCCATTAAGTTTAAGACTGGCAGAAACCAAAACTAGATATTTTTCAAATGACTGTAATTAGCATATTGCTATAATACTATATATTTTACATTTTTGAAGGACATGCTTACCTTTACAAAAGCTGCTTTATAGATCAAACTCATTCCATAATTGATGGACTTTACAGTTATTGAACCAAACTGAATCAACAATGAACCGATTTCAACTGAATAATGACTGTTTACTATTGTCCTTTTAGAGCTGATTTACAGCAGAATTGAAATCTCCTTGCATCACTGAATCATTTTCTTGTTTATCACTATAAAGCTGCTTTGAAACAATCTGTATTGCACAAAGTGCTATATAAATAAAGGTGACTTGACAATAGTCACCACCATGATTTTAGATTGTTGTGGGGGGTTCTGAGTGGTTTTAGTGTGTTGCTACAGTACGTGGTTGCTAAGAGGTAAAGCCAAAATGTTCTTACTAGCCCATCCTCAAGTGTTTTTGATGTTTTGTATTACAGAAACTTCCCATATTAATTCTTGACTTAAAGGGTTAGTAAAAATCATTTACTCACCCTCATGCCCTCATGCCATTCCTTACTGGTACGACTTTTTTCGGCTGAATACAAAATAAGATATTTTGAAGAATCGTGGTTACCTTTGACTACTATTGTATGAAGAAGAAAAAAAACAGTGAGACAATTCACAAATTATCTTGTTCCACAGAAGAAAGTCAAACAGGGTTGGCACAACATGAGGGTAAGTAAATGATGACAGGAATTACATTTTTGGGGTGAACTAACCCTTTAAGACTTGAAGAAGTTTCCTAATTAAAATTACCATGGTTACCAAATATATAGGATAGGATTCTGAGTCAGGATTTTTCTGAAATACAGCTCTAGATATGGTTCACGTACCTCAATGTAAGTTCATGGAAGTCACAAATCTGCTCACTTGGCAAACATCTGCTTAATAAGAAATTGAACTATCAATTATGATTGTACCATAAATGATCCGGGATGGGTTATGTGCCAAAGCTGATTATAAGCAATAGTAATAGTGATGTGTGACATCTAAATTAATATTATTACTTAATCATAGCTGTAGAGATAAAGGTAAAGATTATTATTGTTATTTTTTAGTTAAACATCTCTGGAGGTTAAAATGAGTCAATGCTTTTGGCTCAGTTTCTATTCTATTCTATTCTATTTAATAATTAAATATCTTTATCAA
>NW_015506123.1:200212-215152 GCF_001515645.1 Sinocyclocheilus grahami | reverse complement strand
TATATATATATATATATATATATATATATACCAAAATATGCCCAAGAAATAAACAGTATTTGGATTGAAATAAAAATAAATTATGTGTGTGGGTAGGTGGGGTTGTATGTGGATATGCAGCTGATGTGAAAGATGACATTGAGAATTTATTGTAACAGTGTCCAAGAATGCTGTGTTTACGGTAAACTGTCATGACCTGAACATCCGTTTATCCTTGACCTCCAGTTGTTCTTGTATCAACTGAACATCCCTAGGAGACAGACCTATCTACATTCTTCCTGTGCTGATAATACCACACTGTAATATTAATTATAATATTAAAACATTTATGTGGGTGTGAAAGTTTTGTTTTCAAAGGCACTGTTACAAAGGACTTGTGATTAAAAAAACAACAACTACAATTTAAATGATTACACATTAATAATATGGCAAATAATATGGATGTGTTAATACTTTTTTATGTGATCAGATGAGCCTTATCTGGAAACCAGAAACTGGGTGGGCTGTTTTCACTTGGTTCAGTAATCAATCACCTAGCAACCATTCAGGACACCCTGGCAACAGCATAGCAAAAAGCTAAAACACCACCAACAAAAGACTCTTAGTAAACAAAAAGCAACACCCTAGCATAAAGGTGGTTTTACATAGACAAGCACCGCTCACATTTCCTTCAGAAAATGTAAAAGTCACATTTAAATGCATTGTGTGAGGATTTTGAGAAGGCAAGTAGGAGGCAAATGTCCATCTACTTGAAGGTTTGTGTTTTTGCACAAAAAGCCCTGACCTCTACTGTGACGATTTGGAATTAGGTATGACCAGCGAGAATTGATTCTATACCTGCACGACAGGGCAAATTTACCACAAGCCAGGGGACAGTTTGTTGTTTGCGGTGTAAGATCTACGACCCAACAAAAGTATCCAACGGTGGCTGAAGGTTTCCCGCGTGTTCTGTTTTTTCAGTGCGCAAAGTAATTTAATTTAAATTAAAATCTAATCTGACTCCATTTTATTATGACCTCGAATTTAGGTTAGAATGCCAATTATTATTGATCATTCATAGGATAATTCATCTAGACTTATGATTATTCTATTTAACCCTTTAATCTTATTGTACTCGTTAATTCGGATTCTGATGTCGCTCAGAGATATCGCATCGGCTGTTAGCGTACCTCATGGTCACATACTCGGCAGTCTTGGTTATTAGACAGAGGTAATTGAAAACATTTTAGATAGCCGCTCCTGTGCTTGCTCATTCTAAAAGTACTTTTTGTTTAGTCCCCATAGATCTGTACACACTTGAATAAAGCAACATTATCTCTAGTCAGAGGTCACGGCCACTACTACGATATAAGCCAACCAACATTATTTTTCTCTGATAGTAGCTTGGGTTTGGTCATGCCATGGTTTCCCATGCTCACTTAGCTAGAGTAACATTACAGTAAACAGAGGTTAGGCTCTGTCGAACAGCAGTTGACCTAAATGGAAATTCAATCTAAGTTCACTTGAACTAATACCCCGTGTTAGCTGGATCTCTAAAGATACAGTTGGCATGCCCTATGCTCCATCTCAACTGGATTTTAGTCTGTTACTAACCTGATGCAGACAATGCAGTAAAAAGGATACAACATAATCTACTAGAGTCAATAATTTCAGAGTCAGAAGTCAGAATAAAATCAAATGTAACAATTTTTTGTCAGTCAGGTAAATATGTATTATGCCAATTACATAGTCAATCAGAGATATCAAATCAATACAAGACATCAAATTCTCAAAGATAGATTTAAGAGTAAAAGATGCATACTTGACTTCGGAAAATACATAGTATGTCATGTATAGACACACCACACTATGGGCTCATCTGGCTACAGAAGCGCCCTGATCTTCTTGCAACATTTCCTTAAGTACTCAGACCAAGACAAACATCCCCCAAATGGAGTCAGGAACTGGAAATTGGAATTTGCATTGATCAAGTCCTAGACGTGGAGAGTTTACACCTTTTGGGAACAGATGGTAATTTGCATGAAAGACACTGGGAAATGACACACCCTCAACAGTGAGCAAAATATCTCTAAACTCTTAGGATCTGTATTACCTTTTAGTCTACTACAAAAAGCAAGCTAGTGTAGACTGTTCAATTCATGAACGACTGACTCTTATGAGCTGGACCAGTTTTGTTTTAGTAAATATAAATACATATAAAACAAAGGTTATACAAATAAAGGTAAATAAAAAAACATAATGCGTGAACAGTATCCTGATTCTCAAACCAAATGGTTGGCAGGAACAGTGAGTCTAGTACAGGGGGCCCAGAGTTGTTGGGGGGCCCTGAAGATCCCCCCGAGGCCCTGCAAATTATACCCCCACCCCAGACATGATTTTGACCAAGGAGGTCCAATTAAATATACTGTACAGGGGTCGCAGAAACCACTGCCTTGTGAAATTCGCTGCATTAATGGAGAAAAATTCGACTTGAGACAATTCAAATGATACCAAACATGACTGTGAATATCACTTGCATTCATGTAGAACATTATATTATGCTGTTGACCATTCTGAGTGAGCGGAGTGAGGTGGAGGAAGTGGATGAAAAGGATAGTTGAGAAGGGACTTTTCTTGCATCTTCTCTCAGGGGGATATCGAAACAGATGCCTGTATGTTAATACACTATGTGATTCTTGTCCATCTTGTGAGAAGATCAAAGTGTCTGAGGTTCTTCAAGTCTTACAGTGGCTTTGATTTTTGTTTTATCCGAGGTGATAATTTACTGTGGAAAGGATTCTCCCTCTATGCCTCATCAAGCTGCTGCCGCTTCCTAACGAATTGTCTTTCACGTCTTATGCTGCATCATTTTTCATTTCCACATGGTCCAGCAGAGCAGCCTAACTTCACACGAGGACCTAATTCATTTGAGAGTGTAAGGAAGGGTGCAGTGTAGAGCATTGATTAGCCTTCCTTTGAAAGCTGCCAACCACCTGAAAGAAAAGGGTTTTGAACTGACAGATCTTATTTAACAAGCAGTTGCATGCCCATGCTGTAGGGTGCAGGATTTTATCTGTATACAGTAGCTTTAGTAAACCTGCTCTGGTTAAAAACACATTCTGAAAGAGATGACACTGAGCTTATTATGCTTTCCTCTACCACTTTTGAAATGACCAGCATAGACCAGCATATATTTCCTGACTAGTTAATGCTGTTAAGTGTTGGTTTAGTAGTTTTCTAGTGGGTGGACCATCTCATTCACCAACAAAGCTTAAAAACTGGTAAAGCTTTTTGACCAGTTCATCTTTCAAATGAAGCTTGCAGGTTAAGTTAGTTATAGGTTAAGTGTGTGATTTCTTGCCACTGGTGTCACCACACATTAAAAAATTCATATTTCAATTAATCACAATCTTTCTTTAAGTGATCTTGATATCAGTTCTTAAAATTTCCAAATCAAATACTTCATGCCTATTTTCAGTGCCATAACTGCAATGAACGTGATGCAGTAAACAATGTATGCAGTAAAAATAATGACAATAAACTTCTTTCTATTAAGTTGTCTTTACAGGCTTTAAGTACAATAAACATACAAAAAGCAAGCTAGTGTAGACTGTTCAATTCATGAACGACTGACTCTTATGAGCTGGACCAGTTTTGTTTTAGTAAATATAAATACATATAAAACAAAGGTTATACAAATAAAGGTAAATAAAAAAACATAATGCGTGAACAGTATCCTGATTCTCAAAACAAATGGTTGGCAGGAACAGTGAGTCTAGTACAGGGGGCCCAGAGTTGTTGGGGGGCCCTGAAGATCCCCCCGAGGCCCTGCAAATTCTACCCCCACCCCAGACATGATTTTGACCCAGGAGGTCCAATTAAATATACTGTACAGGGGTCGCAGAAACCACTGCCTTGTGAAATTCGCTGCATTAATGGAGAAAAATGATTTTATATGTAAGAACAATGAATATTATAAGCAAAACATACTCAAATAAATTGAATAGAGAGCTTGAAAATCAGAATCAAAGCAGGAAATCTGTATCAATACAGTGCTGTAACACATAATATGTGCTGACCAGTTCTGAACAATTTTTCTCTTGCATTGCTTAGCTCTAGATCCCTGCTCAGCTTATATCAGTCTGAATGAACCATGGCGGAACACTGACTACCACGTCAACAATTCTGCGGGAGTCCCCCTGTGTGACCGGCATGTGGCGGGAGAATGGTATCGCTTTACGGGGATGGCTGGGGATGCTATGCCAACCTTCTGTATCGAGGAGAACCACTGTGGTACCCATGCCCCCATCTGGCTGAATGGCAGTCACCCTCAACCTAGTGATGGCATTTTCACCCTCCCTGCGTGTGCTAGCTTCAATAATAACTGCTGTCACTGGACAGCTAGTGTGGACGTAAAGGCCTGTGCTAAGGGTTACTATGTCTACCGCCTGCCCCGACCGTCCGTCTGCTTCCACGTCTACTGTGGCCGTAAGTCTTCCTCCTGCCTCACTGGGTCTTTCTGACATGTTGGATAAAACTGACCTCTATCAGACTGTTTTGTTATGTGTGTTGCCATAGATTTCTATGACATATGTGATGAGGGGGAGTGTAACGGAGCTGACTGTCCTGTCGAGCCAGAATGCCGCTGTTCTGAGGGAACGATTCTAGGCCCTGATGCACAGACATGTCTGGGTAAGTAACAAGCCTGTCCAAGATAAATGCTTATAGAGCAGAAGAGTTATATTATGATGAGAATGAGAGTGGACTTTTGCAGTGATGAGAAAGAGACCATAAGACTGTTAAAAGGCGAAATTGAGAAACACTAATGTACTGTACAAAGGCAGCCATCAAAATCAATGCTTTTAATAGTGAAACGTGCTAATTATGCAGCAACTTTCAAGGGGTATATATTTTTAAAGGAATTTCTGTAGGTAATGGTCAGGACACAGTCTGCTGAAGTTTGTCTTGAAGACAAATTGCTCCTGTCTGGTGCTGTTGCTATGGTTACCTCTCAGAATGAGCGTAACTTATGTTCACAAGTCTCTATCTCTTAAGGATATGTGGTTACAAGAACAGCCAGAAGCCAAGGATAAATAGAAGTTTAGGGCAAGACTGTATAGGGTGTGGGGGTCCAATCCTACTCCTGGAGGTCCTGCAGATTTAGCTCCAACTATAATTAAACAAATCAAGGTCTTCAGGATTACTAGAATACTCCAGCACAGGGTTGCCAAGGTTGCCAGGTCTGCGGAACAAAACCAGCCTAATCACAATTTAAAACTAGCCCAATAGCATTTTTTCTGTGGTTTTTCCCTCTGTTGGAGGTCCCCTCCATCAAAATTGCATTCCTTGAGATCACTTTAACCTGCAAAATAAAAAATAACCTGTGTCAAATGTGTAAACGTAGCCCAATTCCGTGGTAATACTGCAGACTTGGTAAAACTGATCCAGGCTTTGTTGGAGCTACACTCTGCAGGACGTTGATCCTCTAGGAGCAGGACTGGACACCCGTGGTATAGGCCCAAGTAGTCTACACACTCTGACACACTTGAAACACTGTTAAAATAAAATAAAAAGATGTTCCAACTTTTAGTTTGACTTGGGGGGCTTAGGGGGTTCAAGCCCTAATTGGAAGGGTTAGACCCCTCAAATCCTTCCTTAATTTGCAGAAGGAACATGGTGCATGAAGCAGTCCTTCTTCACAAGCTGGTGAGAGAAAGGTGTCAACTCCAAATGCTGTAGTGAAGGGGGAAAGACACAACAGGAAAATAAGAAGTAAACAAAATAAGTGAAAACAATTACATGTAACTGAATGTGTTCATTTACTGGATTGGATATACTTAAGGACATCAAGCCATCTATCGTGCACATTGATCCTTTCTCTCGGGCTTTCAGTTTTTCCTGTAAGCATTTCATAACTTTTTTACTTGTCAGGAGCATCTTAACTAATCACTGTCAATTCCACTTCCAGCACAACATAAATTGTTGCAAAACAGTCATCCACCTACAGAGGGAACATTTTAAGGCAGCATTTTGTGTTGCTCCTGAAACAAAGACTGTTCTGTTAAAGACACACAGACAAATTCTAAAGCAATGTTGCATATATAGAAAACAATCCTAATGCACTTGAGTCTAGTCTTCTCAGGTGAAGCATTCAATGACGTGCAAAGTTGCTGCCTGTGTGTTCCAACTCGATCTATTTCAGTTAGGATGCTGCCTTCGAAGTTTCTACTTGACATTGCTTCTGTTTTTAACTCGTTCTGGTGTGTTATGTGTAAGATGTGAATGAATGTGAGAAAGGCAATGGAGGATGTGCAGAAATATGCATCAACACCAAGGGCTCTCGTCGATGTGAGTGTGGACCAGGTAAAGTACTGGACTTGGACGGGAAGAGCTGTAAAGGTAAGAACATGGTAAAACAGAGCATCCTGAATATGGGCAGACTTTCATTTAACTCATGCATTGTGGTTTCTGTGGTTCTTTGTAGAGACTGCTGGCTGTGACAATGTGAATGGAGGCTGTAGCCATGGATGCTCCTCAGAGGACGACTCATATTACTGTCATTGTCCCCGGGGTCTGACGTTGGGAGATGACAAACTGACCTGTCAGGGTGAGCTGAACTTATCTTTCCTGCCTTTTGCCCCTTATCTGTCAGGGTTTGTAGATTTCACTTTGATGTTTTGTTGTTTGATTGTGTGTTTTGTGTGCAGTCCCTGTGCAGTGTGATCCTAGGTTCATACAGGTCTCGGTTCCCAAAGACTTGGTGGGAGGGCTTGAACTCTTCCTGTCTAACACTTCCTGCCAGGGCATTTCCAATGGCACCCACATTAACCTCCACTTTAGTCTGAAGACATGTGGTACTGTGGTCCAGGTAAAAATGATGGATTTTTCAAATTTTGATCAGTCATTGGATTTCATGCATACCAAGTCCCAGAAAACTTGCCGGTTTTTAATGTGCTGCAGCTTATGGCAATAATAGCCAACAATAATAGAGCCAGAAAGAACCGTTACCACTGGGATATACTGTGATGTTCCAGAGGGTGAACTAGTCCAGATCTGGATCCGTAACACCTACTTTTCAGAATCCAACCCTAATGGATAAAATCAAGTCCTAGCTTACATATTTATCCTCACACTTACATTACTGAAGTAAAATAGGTGGTGAATACCATTGCATGTTGACATAAAATATTTGATAGTTCTCTGGGACTGTAGTGGAAAATCATCTTCCTTTCTCTTTTATCCAGGTCATTGATGACAAAATTGTTGGCACCAACTTGGTAACAGGGTTGCCAAGGTCTAGTCCCAGCAGCAATGGGGACTTGATTGTGCGCACCAGTAAACTACTGCTGCCAATTACGTGTGAGTTTCCACGGCAGTACGAGGTGTCGGATGGCTACCTGCCCAGTCTGCGCAACACAGCACTCGAGTTAGCGGGCCACAGCGAAGGAATATTCCCCTTCAGTTTGGAGCTCTTCAAAAACGCAGAATTTTCCGAGTCGTACAACCAACCTCCTCAACTGCGTTTGCATGATTCGTTGTACTTTGGTGTTGAGCCACGAGAGCGGGTGGATGGCCTTGCTGCCTTTGTAGAAAGCTGTTTTGCAACACCTGGCCCCGAAGCTGACCAGGCCTTAAAATATTACCTTATCAAAGATGGGTAGGTATTTAAAATAATTCTGTACACTCAATTCCATTCTGCATGCTCCATGACTGGTGCTATAAGTGATTTTAGCCATTTTGCTTACTTCAACTAGCCACAGAATTAGATCACCCTATCCCTTCTACCACAATATCTCTCTCCAAAACTTGAATACTTTAGCAAACCTGACAGATGAAAGAAGCAAATAGTGTGTTCTGATTGGGTGGCTCCCCTGACAATTTTGTACCTGTGTTTAGCCCCTAGGGCTGTCACAGAGGCAGGTGTGATTCCTCAGGACACCGTTTTCAGTGTCATATATCTGTGAGGTTTTGGGTACAATTTATCCACAGTATTTTGAGGAGCGATTGCTTCTGGCACCTTTAAACAAAGGCAGAGTCTGTATTTAGAGAATGTTGCACTTTAATGGCCTTATATTTCTTAGCTGCATTTCAGACGATACGGTGCGTCAGCTTTCGGCTAAAGACCAGCTCTCCAAACACTACCAGGTCCCTGTCTTCAAGTTCATTGGCAAGGACAACAGAGTGAGTAGGGAACAGGTGCATGCTGGCAAATTCAGCTGCCTGGTCTGTCCTATGCATGTGCTTTTGTGTGCTAATTGGCTAGCTATTACTTTGCTGAAACGTTTGTGTGTACTGTGTGTGTATTAGGAGGTGTTCCTGCATTGCCGTGTGCTGGTGTGTGGACAGGAACAAGGGGAATCTCGCTGTACACAGGGCTGCCGAAAGCGTTTGAGGAGAGATCTCTGGACTGATCAACACCAAGAGCGACACGTACTGTCCAGTGGACCCATTCGTATACTGCCAGATCCATGAGACCACACGTCTATGAAATCTCTTACCCATCTATAGGCTACTTTACTGTATTTAAACACATCCATACTGCATACAGTATCTGCAGCAATCTTACATTTATGAGTTGCATCAGTTGCTTACTTCCACTACTTCTGACAATTATATTTACTATATAAAGCTCATCTGCCTTACTAGAAGATTCCATGTCTTTCCATGTGCATGCATCTAGGTGATGTATTGTGCATGCAGTATAAACCAAGGCATTTCAGCTTAGAATAAGAAGCATTTTACAGTTTTGAATGGCTAATTTGCAAATAAGTTCAGCACTGTTTTACTGGGGAAAATAAAATGATTTTACAGCCAATAATTTGTTTATGTGTTTGTTTGTGTTTATTGGCCTTTTTTTGAATGTAAGCAAATTAATATTATTTTTTAAATTGGACATGAAATTGAGACAACCAATATATCTTATGGATATTGTCTTTCCAAATCCTCCTGACTACCAGCTATGGAGTGTTGTAGAGGACATTCTATTTTAGTGAATTTCTCTCTGAGACGTTACATGTCACAGTTTTAAGTCAGGATGTCCTGTACAGAGCACATTCAGGGCTTTTCAGAGATACCAAATGTTTGGAAGTTTCACCATGACCACTCCCTCTCCTTGGTCTTTAAAAATGGCTGACATTAATTTAGTGATCAAATTTAAAACCCTTATGGAAATATGATTATATTTTGTAATGATCATTTAAATCTGACTAATTTTCTAATTGTTTGTCATAAATCAACATCTCAGGAAAATGTTATGGCGTTTCAAATCAAAATATGACTCTGTTATGAAACAGGATATTGATTTCATATATGTCCACTGTAGAGGACACCAGGACTTAAAGCATGTTTATTACACATTTTGGAAGACACAACAAGTGAATAGGGAAAGAAATTATATATGAACATTCCAATATTAGATATTATGAAAATCTTGCCAATTATTTCTCCCATTATTACACTTCTTTTTTCATTACATGTTGCCCCAAAAACACATTAATATGCAAATTAGATACAGTTTATAGATACATTGTATTTAATGGGAAAACCCGTTTATGGCCATTTTACACACATATTGCATAAAGCAAAATGGTATATCAAATCATTCTGTTATATATTTCATAACATAATTGAAAATCATCTTTATATAAAGTTTGATATGAGAAAAAATAAAAATTGATTAGTGATTAAAAAAAAATCCCACTGTTTTTGCCTTTTCATGTCTATTCTTGTCTTTAATTTTTTTTGAAAACAGGATTTTTTTTAATGTCCTGGTCTCCTTTACAGAGGACTTAACATAACATATCATTTTTCAAAAAAGTTATTTTTCCATTTTTTTCTTATGCCCTAAACAATGTAATGACGTGAAAAAAGACTAAATCCACAAAACTTGTTTTTTTTCTGTGAGTCAGGAGGATATAACAAACCTACACACAATCACACACAATTTTCACATTTTCACACAGACAGCATAATTATTTTTTTTTAGTTTTTGCTGAACCAGAACTAATCCACAGACACCAGCTCAAGGGTAAGTGGGCTATTGATACATTGTATTTAATGGGAAAACCCGTTTATGGCCATTTTACACACATATTGCATAAAGCAAAATGGTATATCAAATCATTCTGTTATATATTTCATAACATAATTGAAAATCATCTTTATATAAAGTTTGATATGAGAAAAAATAAAAATTGATTAGTGATTAAAAAAAAATCCCACTGTTTTTGCCTTTTCATGTCTATTCTTGTCTTTAATTTTTTTTGAAAACAGGATTTTTTTTAATGTCCTGGTCTCCTTTACAGAGGACTTAACATAACATATCATTTTTCAAAAAAGTTATTTTTCCATTTTTTTCTTATGCCCTAAACAATGTAATGACGTGAAAAAAGACTAAATCCACAAAACTTGTTTTTTTTTCTGTGAGTCAGGAGGATATAACAAACCTACACACAATCACACACAATTTTCACATTTTCACACAGACAGCATAATTATTTTTTTTTAGTTTTTGCTGAACCAGAACTAATCCACAGACACCAGCTCAAGGGTAAGTGGGTGAACTTGTCAAGAACATGTAAAGGCAATATTTTGTTTCCCCCAAAATACAAAATATGGAAGAAAATATAAAATATGTGTCTATATTTTAGGACCAATACAATTCTTTGTTTGTTTGCTTGCTTGCTTTGTGACATTTTTAGGAAGATTAGGCTAATTTCTATGAAACTGTCATTGCGATTATGCAAAAAAATCTATTTTGCAGCAATGCAAATAAAATAAATATTTTATTTAAATTGCTAAATGTAAATTAATAGCATTTATACATCGCAGTAGTATGTCATATACCACATTTAATGTATGCCGATAATAATTACAATTATTAAAAATAATAATAATAATGATAAATAAAATAACTATATCAAACTAATGAGAATCCAATAACAACCACCACTGTTGTGCACTGCAGTAAATCTGCTTAATTGTTTCTTTTCATTTTTGTGGTGAAATGTGACCAGGGTGTGTCTTTAAGAGATTCATCCTAATACTGACTCCTAGTGTGGAGTAGTTTAAACTTGTAATAATGTTATATGTGTTGAAGGTGGTGTGGTTTGTAGGTCTTCACAGCTCATCCTTCTCTTCTCCTTCACAATAGCAGGCTGCCCTCTGGCCGTTCATGAAGGGCCTGCAGCCCAAAGTCCACACTGTGTTATACATGGTGTCCGCAAAGGTCTCACAGGCTGTGGGAGAGAAAGGACATGATGGGAATTTGTCTGGTGTACAAAAATGCTATTGCAAATGACAATTCATGTAAACAATCAAAAATGTTTTTCAGCTTGGTTAGCCATAATAGATAATGGATCTGTTCCAATATGTAGTCAGCAAAGCAGCATAACTAAAAAAATAATAATGAAATATATAATGTGTGTGTGTGTGTTTGTGTGTGTGTATTTCACACCTTCGACTTTTGACAAGAGACCCAGACTCTTCTTCAGGTCACCACAGATGCTATGGAGGCACCAGCGGAATTTGGTGTCACAGCGGTACTTGTTAGAGCCACAGGTGTCATAGCAAACGTCCAGCTGATTACAACATTTGGTCATGGCTGGGACACCCATATCAAACTGAATGTAAACAGCAAATTACACAACATGAGCTTTAAAAAAATTCACACTTCATTGTTAAAGGAAGACTCCACTTTTTTTAAAAAAATAGGCTCATTTTCCAACTCCCCTAGAGTTAAACAGTTGAGTTTTACCGTTTTCGAATCCATTCAGCCGATTTCCGGGTCTGGCGGTAGCACTTTTAGCTGTAGCTTAGCATAGATCATTGAATCCGATTAGACCGTTAGCATCTCGCTCAAAAATGACCAAAGAGTTTTGATATTTTTCCTATTTAAAACTTGACTCTTCTGTAGTTACATCGTGTACTAAGACCGACGGAAAATGAAAAGTTGCGATTTTCTAGGCCGATATGGCTAAGAACTATACTCTCATTCCGGCGTAATGATCAAGAAACTTTGCCGCCGTACCATGGGTGCAGCAGGCATACTGATTTTACGCAACGCCTGAAAATAGTCCCCAGCACGCTCCCTGTGCAAGCAGTGGTCACGTTAGCTATGTTGACGGAAGTTAGCCTATTTTCAGGCGCTGCATAATATCATTGCGCCTGCTGAATGGATTCAAAAACGGTAAAACTCAACTGTTTAACTCTAGGGGAGTTGGAAAATGAGCCTATTTTCAAAAAAAGTGGAGTGTTCCTTTAAAACACAAACAACCAAATGCAGTTCAGACACACAAAGAACCACACAAATAACTTGTTAGTCACAAAAAATGGAACAACCTATGTGACTGCAACCTTTTAATGCCTCACTCACATTAAAATGAATTAAGGAAATGAAGAGTATGTGAATCTGTATATCGATAATGATTATATAATGATTTTATATAATAATTATGTATAATTATATAATTGAATTGCTTTGCAATGTAAGCAAAGAATGTAATCATATTATGGTACTACCCAAACTATAATATATGCCAGGATTTAAATGCATCACTAAATTTCAATATCTCAATAAAAATCAATATCTAGCAAAGGTGTCCATCTTTGGTGTGAAAAAGTGGAAGACTCCTGCTTTGTTTATAGCCATGGTTATTTAAGGGACGCAGTGATGGAGCATGGTTAGAGTTGCGTCGTATTTCATAAAGTTGAAACAAGAAGACAATTACATTTGTCGCCCATAGAAAAGGATTCAGATATATCGCCTGTGTAAGTGCTTTCTGATTGAACACCTTGAACTTCAAAGTTAGAATTTATTCAAGATCCAGAAAATTACACAGAGGGCTGTCCATGAGTCTTTGTGTGGAAAGTAATTGGCACATTTGCTTTCCTCTTTCCTGACAGCAGTCCCATCAGCGCTTTGGCTGGATGCCAAACTCAACTGTCCGGAACCATCTTCAGAGTCTTCTCAATTTAGGAGCACCGTATTTGAAATTGTGCTGGACTGTGCAATACTAGTCATGCAGAGCCAGACCTTTAACTTAATGCTATGAGGTCTGGTCCACATTGCAACTTACTATGGCCAAGAACCACCCACTTAGAAAGGCAGAGACAGTCTGACTGAGTCTGATGTAAAGCAACCAAACTCAGTTTGTCACAGTTAGGGGTTTACTTGAAATGTATTATACCATAACATTAGTTGAGACAATGGTTATTTTAGGGACCAATTCTCACTATTAACTAGTTGCTTATTAGAATGCATATTACTAGCATATTGGCTGTTTATTAGTACTTATAAAGCACATATTAATGGCTTATTCTGAATGACTATATTTGAAATGCCTTAACCATACCCCATGCCTAAACTTAACAACTACCTTACTAACTATCAGCAAATTAGGACTTTATTGAGGAATTGGTCCCCAAACGAAAGTGTGTCCAGATAAGGTGTAAGAAATGAAAAGAGTTTACGTACTTCTAAGTGCCACAGATTTTTTTTTTTTTTGATATTTGATGCCACTAACCTGGAAGTGAGATATCCACCAGCTTCTCTGAAGGCCAGCTTTACTGTATATGGAACATGTATGTCACTGTACTTTGAACCCCAAAGTCATTGGTCAGTGCTTTTCTCATTTAAACAAGCAGGGCTGTCTTTGTGTTATCAAGTATCAGATACAAAAGGTATATAATTATCTAATTTTTCTTCTGTCTAACATGTAAATATTAACAGATTGATTTGGATGGATCTTTTATTTATAATTTCGATTCATTGACCAGTGCACACTTCATTAGCATGATTCCCACAGGTCATGCATGGGGACAGAACAGGTGACAGCCTGGCCACTGCTTAATGTTAGTAGAAATAAAGAGACACATACGCTGTTCGGTACCTGGAAGCCAAGCAGTGAGGTGCTACAACCATCAGGCTTTGGCATTTGATAGTCAACACGAGGCTGAGGAGCTTTACCTGAAAAACAGGAATGATGCATTGTAATATATAATATTTTTAATAAGTGATTAACATAAAGTTGTTGTTGACCTTTATTAGAATTTATTTTATATAACAGTAGCTTTGAGAGCTTTATGTGGAAAAAAAAATCAAAAGCAGTTACACATTGCATTATAAGTGGGTCCACTTCTAAAGAACCAAAAACATTGTTTTTCATGAGTATTTTCACACGGTTTCTTAAGTTACAATGCAAAAAGCAGAATCTAAACATATAATACATTTATATTTACACACAATTTTCTTTTCTCTGAATATATTTACCCACTACAATTCATTCAGTATTATTACATTTTGGGACATCTATTGAAAAGTAACTATTATGGAATTGTTATCTTCCGATTGAACTGAAGGAACAGTTGTGTATCACTTGTATTGCTATTAAAAACTTAACACATTTGCTGATAAAATTACTTAAATGTAATACATGGAATTAAAACAGCAGAGGTCCTAAAACAGAGCCCTTGGGTAACTCCAACGTCAGTAAATGTGAAATATTTATGATCACTGTTTTCTTTTCTCCATAGCAAACCACTGTCTGTTTAAAAATCATGATCTAAGTCATTAATTTCTCTGTTTTTTTTGTCTGTTTAATAACAGAGAAAGCTGACTAAACATATATGGCACATACGTGTTAATTTATGCAAGAAGTATTATGAGCAAGTGAGATTTTCTTCCTATGGGTATCAACAGTATCAAAGATTTCCACGTTTGGTATTCAGAGCAAGGTATTTATCATTTCAAGAGAAGGTGACACTGTCCATGGAATATTATTTAAATCATCTCAAAATAAGGTTGCATTATAAGGTTAGACATTACAAATACTTTATCTTAGCTTTGGCATTTAGTCAAGGCCCAGCACCCAAATGTTCAGTAGGACTTTTGAAACCCGCATGGTTTATTATGCAATTATTTTGATAAAACTGTAACAAACTGTTTTTTTTTTTATAAAACTG
>NW_015506123.1:186381-200134 GCF_001515645.1 Sinocyclocheilus grahami | reverse complement strand
TTACCGGTTGTTGTTGTTGTTTTTCCAGAGGAAACACAGAAGGAAAAGTTTTGAAGAATGTACACAATCTTCTCATTTCCATGACAAATCATAATGACTACATCTGTCAAGCTTTTTTTTATATATATAAACGTATACTAGTTATGCTTCTTTTTGGAGATTGGAAGACTCACATCCTTTAGCATTCTACAGCAGAAAGAAAGGTTAAAGTCTTTGCCCAAAGCATATAGTTTGACAGAGACCTGAGAAGTGTTTAGAATGCACACTGAGCAAAGAATAAAATATAAATACTATTCAATACAAATACTGTTTGACTTACCATATTTACAGCGGTACTGACAAACACCATCCCGACCTCCCATCAGCTCCAGTATGGAGTCAAAATAGCCATTCACTGCCTGGAAACCCCCTCTGATAGAACCGAAACCCCAGTCCAACTCTTCCTCAGATTCTTGAGTGGAGCTCTGGGTCTCTGCAGGTTTTTCCTCCACTGGGGCATCTGCCATCAAGATGTTTTCTGCCTGGTTCTGCCCATTAGCAGGAACATCTGGGGTTTCTCCAGCCTGAGCTTCAGGTAAAACAGAGCCGTCAGCTGGAGAATCCACCGCAGCTGCATCAACAGAGGCCTGGATAAGGGTGGCAGCCAAGCCTGTGGAGATACATAGCAGGAGCAGCGCCAACGCACGTGGAAACATGATGTGGCCCTGGGTCCTATGAGGTCTGTAGGGTCCAAGAAGAAGGGGAGACCGATAAAGCCAAAGGGCTTAGAAGGAAAAGAGTGAGCAGCACAAACAGACTCTGTTGATAGTGCCTCGTGGAAGGGACTTTGATCTGTGATTAGATCAAGCGACAGTAAGGCATTGATTGGTGCTAAGGTTAAAGGTAAGGTCCAATCTCTTGCTGAGACTTGCTCTCTCAGTGAATCACAGTCATACTCACCCTTTGAAATCAACTTTTTTGCTTTGATTATCTGCAGTTCACACTTTGCCTGGAAAAGAGTCTCCTCTCTCACACAATAATTTTATCTAGAGTTATTGTATTTCAACTGTTTTTGTCATTGACAGACTGTTGGTATTTCAAAGGCCTATGTCGTGCTCAGCTGTTTGGTTATACGAAATTTGTACGAGCCATAGTGATTGCATGTATGATGTAATGCTGGATTGCAAGGCTAAGATAAGATTTATGGGTCAATAACATGGCGTTTATTTTCTTTGCCCTGTGTACTCATATAATAGTATTAATATATTTAATAATGAAATACAGTGCAGAGACCTGAATCGCTTTTGTGGTGAACATGCTTTTAATTTCTAAATTAAAATTATTTTTGATATTTTTGGGAAGCATAAAGTCAGAAATATCAGTTAGCTTAGTCAGAAATGACATACAGTTGCACACTAAGTCACACAGAGTTTAATGGATTCTCTTCGAAAATATGAGGTTGTAAGGATTTGATGATTTAGATTTAGAACACCAGGTTTGTAAATTATTAATATTTGACTGACAATTATTAATATTACATCTCTTCAGTAAGCACTCACGCTGTATAGTTGTTAAAGAGGTGTGCCTGCTGCTGATGTGCAGTTGTTCATACACTTTCCTAACAAATGGACTGCAATGTCACTTATTTCAAACTTACTTCAAAGTGCTCCGTGTAGGAACGGAATACATGTGGAGGCATCTGTTGTTTCGGTTTCTTCTTCACTTGTGTTTTTTGGAAATTCTGTACAGAAGATGTGTACTAGCGTGCCCTACAGTATAACAATGAAAACACGGATACTAGGAGCACAATTATAACTAAAATATATTTAGTATAAGTCAAGTATACTTAAATGTCATTTTAAGTATATTTCTGAGAAGTACATAAAGCCCATTTCTGAGAAGTACATAAAAAGTAGACTAAAAGTATACTTTCCTGTTTTTAGTTTAAAAGAAGTATACTAATAGCACACTTGAACAAACTTATTTTTCGTAAGGGTTGGCTGATACAGATGGGGCAGATGGGAACGTCTTCTTTAGGTATCAGCTTTCACATCTACTATTAGTGTTTTTTGGGCCGTGCTGGTACAGTATGATCGAAGTGATGATGAATTAAACTTTTAATCAAACAAACGTATTATTATTATTATTGCTGTTGTTTTCCCATGACGTGCTACTTTTTAATGTTTAAAGACAGCGAAGATTGCTCGTGATCTGTAGCGCCTCTGTCTGTACGCAGAATATAGCCTGATGCCCTGACATCAAACATTTCGATATGAATTCTGCAACGCCATTTCTAAATCATGTCTGTCTGTAATCATGCGTGTCATGCGTGTCATGAATTCATAAATGAATATCCATACAGAACAAAAGAAAATTGAAATCCTAGTCCTAGTAGCTTACATTTCATCAAGTGCCACTAGAGGGCAGCAGGAGGCTGATACAGCTTATTTCAAAATATTCACAAATATATGAGCCATTCCTCGAATTTGGTAATATTTCAACTTGGAATTTTCTAAATACCCATCATTAGACATCAGTATGGCATTATATATGTTAATTTTCAATATTGTTTCACTCTCATATTGTGCCCTTCTTTCTGGGTCAACATAACTGCATGCACAACACTCTTTCTGCTGCTGATGTGGGTGCCATTTCTGACATAGGATGCATGTCAGAGTTTAAGTGGACCCATTACATCAAATATTCTATTCATAACAACATTTTGAGTTGTCATGATTCATGATTTTGGTAAGCATATATTTACTGAAACCATGACTATTACACACACACACACACACACACACACACACACATATATATATATATATATATATATATATATATATGCATTTTTTATTATCTACAAATATACATATATATGACAGGGTTGTGTTTTTTTGCACAAATTGGCCACTGCTACTTGTGTAGTGTAGGAGAGTAGATGGCATATATGGCATGTATGGCAACAATAAAATAAGTACATAACATATACTTATGGATTAAAATGAAATTAAAATGAATAAAAAAATAAAAATGTTCCATCTTAATTTCATGTGATGGGGTTTAGTTGTTCAGCTTGACAGTACACTCTGACTATACGCCAAAAAAAAAGAATAAAAACTATGACACTACTTACCATTCTCTGCACTACTATTAAAGGGACCTGAATTATGTCACACATGGTTGGTCTAAATTATCATAGGTGTAGAATGGTTAGTGTTATGCGGTTGAGTTGAGACTGAGGGACATAAATATATATTCAGTTTTTTATAAAATATCTTGCATTTTTAGAAAAATACTGGACACATTGAGTTATTTTATTTAGTTTTTTCTAAGTACAAATTCAGTGAAGCTCATCAGGGACATGACAAAATGCTTGGTGTAAGATAAGTAATTATTTTATAATAAAAAATATTCAAATGCAATAAATATTTTGATTTATTATAATGGACATACCAAACTATTGTGAAACGCTTTTATCATTTCCTTTTGGTTAACCACCACGTTAAAATGTCTGGGGGACATAAATATTTATATAAAAATAAAGAAGCAAATTACAAACCATAAGACAAATACAATAGATACATATTAAATACACTCGTTTTCCTAATACAGTAGGCTTAACATGTATACATGTATTTAACATCTTTTGTTGTTTGATTAACATTAATGAGACAGACAGGTATTTATTTAGGCTGCTGCCCCTTTAAGACCGAATTAATGTAATATTCTGACACATATTCGGTAAGCTGAAATGTCTCACTTTACCTGCACTCATTCTAGATATACTGTATCTCACAGAAGTGAGTACACCCCTCACATTTTTGTAAATATTTTGTTATATCTTTTCATGTGACAACACTGAAGAAATGACACTTTGCTACAATGTAAAGTAGTGAGTGTACAGCTTGTATAACAGTGTAAATTTGCTGTCCCCTCAAAATAACTCAACACACAGCCATTAATGTCTAAACCGCTGGCCACAAAAGTGAGTACACCCCTAAGTGAAAATGTCCAAATTGGGCCCAATTAGCCATTTTCTCTCCCCGGTGTCATGTGACTCATTAGTGTTACAAGGTCTCAGGTGTGAATGGGGAGCAGGTGTGTTAAATTTGGTGTTATCGCCCTCACTCTCTCATACTCACCTACAGTCAAGCATGGTGGTGGGACTGTCATGGTCTGGGGCTGCATGAGTGCTGCAGGCACTGGGGAGCTACAGTTCATTGAGGGAACCATGAATGCCAACATGTACTGTGACATACTGAAGCAGAGTATGATCCCCTCCCTTCGGAGACTGGGCCGCAGGGCATTATTCCAACATGATAACGACCCCAAACTCACTTCCAAGACGACCACTGCCTTGCAAAAGAAGCTGAGGGTAAAGGTGATGGATTGGCCAAGCATGTCTACAGACCTAAACCCTATTGAGCATCTGTGGGGCATCCTCAAACGGAAGGTGGAGGAGCGCAAGGTCTCTAATATCCACCAGCTCTATGATGTCGTCATAAAGGAGTGTAAGAGGACTCCAGTGGCAACCTGTGAAGCTCTGGTGAACTCCATGCCCAAGAGGGTTAAGGCAGTGCTGGAAAATAATGGTGGCCACACAAAATATTGACACTTTGGGCTCAATTTGGACATTTTCACTTAGGGGTGTACTCACTTTTGTGGCCAGCGGTTTAGACATTAATGGCTGTGTGTTGAGTTATTTTGAGGGGACAGCAAATTGACACTGTTATACAAGCTGTACACTCACTACTTTACATTGCAGCAAAGTGTTCTTCAGTGTTGTCACATGAAAAGATATAATAAAATATTTACAAAAATATGAGGGTACTCTATGTTCAAAATTAAGATATTTGGACACTTGTGGGACATGTTCAGGTAAAATCTTTGTGTTACCCTGCTAGGATACCTGTGTGAAAACACACTACTGCAAAAACTTCTGAACAACAGGCTAATGTTTGTGTACTACTTTATATATTTGTGTGAACTACTACTACTGCTACTAGTTATATATATATATATATATATATATATATATATATACACACACATACATACATACATACACACATACATATATATATAATTAAGGTGCAATTATATTAGTTATTATATTATATTAGTTAATATAATTGCACGTAGTGCTGTTTCTATTTCAATAACCATGGTAAATTGATTACTGTAAATCTTTCCATGTAAGGAAGTACATAAATACATACATGATACATACATACATAAAAATGCACAAAATAAATATTACACCATTTGTATTTGTCAGAAATATTTAATAAAAGTAATTACTGCTCATACATTTAGAGATGAGACATTTATCTCGGGCAACAGTATGCAGTTTCTCTAAATGACCATTCGCTTTATTCCATAATGTACAATTTGCTCTGTACAAAACAAAAACGCTAAACTTTGTATAAAAAATATAAGTTAATTTAAAATGTAACTCTAATTAACAAAATAACAACGGTAATAATCAATAATTGTGGCAATAATATAATAGGAGCAATAATATTAATAACTATAATAATAGTCTCTAAATATAGTGCATATGAGGGCAAAGACAGCTGGTTGTGGATGATCATGGGTGACTGAGGTGACCGGTGCTTAATAGATCCTCTCAACTCTGACTCCGTAGTAGATGGGGTTGGTAGCATTACTCCAGAGCGAACACACTTGCATGCGCACGGGACCAGAAAGTGCATGACTGCCTAAGATAGCACCATTAGAATGTAGCTTACATCTCCAAACTCAATCTCTCTACACACAGTGCGCATGTCGCATGCCGACACAACCATTGGAAGCCATGTTTAACATCCCCATATACAATGGTGTACACCTTTGGTACACTTAAAAACTAACAGGCATCTTGAAGCAGTTTGTGACAGTATTGATTACATTCACTCATCAGTCCTGCAGTATTTACAGAAGGCCATCAGTCAGTCAGAGCTCCAAAACTGTCTGCAGGGACCGCAGGTGCATCTTACAGATACAAAGAAAAAAAACTGATTTGAAACAAAGGCATTATATTGATGGCAAACATTGTCAGAAGCATTTTCAATTGCCCCCTTCACTAAGCTCACACAAACTTGTACAGACAGTTCCATAGAAACTGGAGCAGAATGTGTTCAGAAAGCGGTGAAGAAATGTGACATTACAAAGCATTATCCATCTGCTGATTTTGTGTAAAGAAATGTTTGAATTACACAGAAACAATAATCTTTGAAGACTGTGAATCATGCTGATTTGGGAATGAGAGTTACACAATGTAATCCACAGTATGAACTTCTCAAGGTTTATTTAGATTTGGAAAAGGGAAAGTAATGCGTTTATCATTCTGTTCTCATTATTAGATCGTTTTAAGTGTTGTGGAAACATTTCTAGCCAATTCCTTTTAAAGAATCCAAACATGCAGGATTCTTATGTACATTAGAAAAGAGGTACAGTTTGTCTGGTTTTATGGTGGATGCACTAGTTAGTAAGATAGGACTGGTCGGGTATTTTGAAGGGGGCTAGTCCACAGAGATAAAGGGAGAGGTTTCAGTCATTGTATACTCTTTAAGTAAACCAATGGGCAAAGTCAAAAATGTACAAAAATAATAATTAAAATTTTGGTTCGTTTTTCACCAAACCATATCATATGCACTCAGAACACTTGGAAAATGCAGCACGAGTTGCATGGGATCATTCTGTGATCTTTTTCTTTAATGTTTGAAGCTGATCGCAATTCACTGCCATTATATAGATCAGCGTAAGCAGGACTTTATTATTATTACTATTATCTCTCCTTCTGTGGTCTGAAAAAGAAAGAAGGTCATACAGCACTAGAACAACACCAGACTTTTCTTCTTTTTTTTTTTTTTGTGAACTATCCCTTTAAGTAACTGAACTAATTTAAGTCTGCAGCCTTTTTTAATAAGATGTTTATATATGTCTCTGATGAATGTATTAGTATATGTCTTTTTATTTCCCTACAGTCATTTATCTTTTATTTATTAATTTATTTATTTTGTATCAATTAATTTACAGATCTGGTGGGGTTGTAGTACCTTAAATAATAATTTATTATAATAATAATTAAACAAATTATTTGATGAAAATAATGAAAAATAATTGAGGAAAATAATTAAAATAGTTTGAGAATCAGAAATAGTTCCATATTAAATGTTTGCATAATCAAGCAATCAATTCGGTTGTGTACATTTTCTCTTTTGAACAGATTTGGGGTAACCTCCCTCACTCATGCAAACAATTATGACAAAATATCAGTGTGGATCATCTTTTTAGAGTCATTGTTGTCCTCAGCTCAACATATGCAGTGCTTAACAAATTTATTAGACCACCACCCAATGTAAGGTTTTTGCCACAGCTGCCCTAAACTAACAGTATTGGTGATTACCAAAATAATTGTTTGCATGTTTCTGTAATGGTTAATCCACCAGTATGTGTAAGCTCTTTAGTCACAGTTTCTAATGCTAAAATATAATTATTGTTGGGATTTAATGGATTCAAAGATAGATTGCACACAAGGTTAATCAAAAGCAAGTCTTTGGGAACAACTAGAAACTATTTGGAAGTCAACAACGACAGAGACTGTGGAAAAGTGCATAAAAACAATGCCAGCAAGAATGCAAGCTGTTATTATCAAGGCCAAAGGAAGTCATTCAAAATAAAAATAAAACAGGCTATTTAAGCTTTTTGGTTATTATGTGTGAATAAAGAATATTTAGTTGTTTCAGTTTGTTATTTGCTTAATAAATGACAATAACATTTTTAGTTTTAAACAAGTTTTTGACAGGTGGTCTAATAGATTTGTTAAGCACTGTATATAGCTACATAGTTTTGTGAGGATTTGAACTGAAAATAAAACTTACAAACTCACTCGATTACACTCTGCCCCTTTCTTGTTTGCCATTGGCTCCAATTGTGACAGTTTCATTTCAGTGAGGAACACCGTGACTTGTGTGTGAATACAGTAAGGTTCAGAGTGAAACTTATGCCATCACAAAAGCTCCTTGCTTTGGAAGGATGCGCTTTGGGGGATTTTGGTTTTCAACTCCACTCAGAATAGGCTGTATTTCTTCATTCAAGAACTGCAAAACATTTTTGCTCAAAATATTATATAAAACATCCATCAGACCACCAGAGCGATCGGTTTATCGTGCCTCATGCACCTTAACTGCGACTTAACATTCTTTGTCTGTCTTAAAAAATAAATCCTCTCATTGTGTACAACATTTGTGACCACAGCAGGATAAAAAGTACCATTTTAAACTAGACGAACCATCTTCTAGTTGCAAGTCACCCAACCAGTTCGTAACTCAGGTTCGTATTTAAGGCCTCTTCAAATGTAAGACCAGGAAAGAAACTGAGATAAAGAAAAATAATCACCTAAACGAAAATATGCAGAAGCAACCTCCTAAGGACAAGTACTGCCATTCTGCTGAAGTGATCCCACACAGAGTGGACTCGAGTCCCAGCCATCAACAAGGGAGCCCTGATCTCATTAGAGTGTACGCCTCCGTCACCCACTGAGGTAACATTATGTTTTGTTTATTTTTTCTGAATGTATCCTTCTCCGCCTGGCCTCTGCGCTTCCTCCTGTCTCTGCAGGACGTGGGACTGTCCACAGGAAGTCCAGTGTCTCTGGCAGGTGTAGGTGGTGCTGTGGGACAGGTGCCACGGATTCAATTATCCACTTTTACTGGTCCACTGTCTGATGTCTCGCTCAGTTCGGCCTCGTTAGTAGAAGCCCATGCAGAGGTGTCCTCTCCTTGCACGATTTGTTCCCATTGGGCCAGATTTTCCCTGCAAACATAGACAGCAAAAGCACAACAGTTGGTCTATAGTTTAAATGTGGCAAACAGTCATAAAAATAAAATAGCAAGTTTTGCTTTCACACATTTTCGCCTCTGAACTTAAAGATGTTGTTTTTCAACATAGCACATCATTTCAAATAAGAAATGTTTCTTGAGCAGCAAATCAGCATATTAGAATGATTTCTGAAGGATCATGTGACACTGAAGATTGGAGTAAAGATGCTGAAAATTCAGCTTTGCTTCACAGGGATAAACCGCATTCTAAAACATTAAAATAGAAAACAGCTCTTAAATCGTAATATTTCACAGCATTTATTATTATTATTATTTATTGTATTCTTGGTCAAATAAATGCATGTGAGGTGAGGCAAGAGACTTCTTAAAAAAACTTTTAAAAGATAGTGTATGATTTTAAATAAATATGGCTATTAAAAAATTCTTAAATACTTTTAGTAAGAATTGTTGTTGCATTTCTCAGTTGTGCTCTGTTTGGTTATAAAGTATATGGTTAATGGTGATTTGATTAATGGTAACAGTTGCTGTGTTGAAACACTGCTTTTGACTTTATAATGTAACTTCTCACTTGAAATGTAACTTGAATTAGTTTGTTTATTTTAAAATCTTAAAAATGCATTTATTCTTAAATGCTTAAAATCATTATTTTCAGATAAAATATGAAGTTATTAGAGTCTCCCTTTCAATTAGTGATGCTGATGTAATTTATTGGTCCCTCCCTGATCTCACAATGACCAGGGCTCTGAAGGATCTGGGCCCGCTGCCCACACATTTCAGTTGAAAACCTGGTGCTGACGCAGTGGCAAGGCTTTTCAAATTCCGCCGTCAATTGTGTTTGCATTCCCCACAGATCAAGCTCACAGAGGCTTGCAAGCATTCAACCAGTTTAGGGGTACAGGGGGAGAAGTTTAGACACGGACCCATCCTCACATCAGAACTAGCACAATGGCTACATTATCGAAGTTAATGTGACCTGAGCAAAGCAGCGCAATTAACTCCAGTTTCAGAGCGGGAAAGAAAATGGTGTATTGTATAAAGAATATTAATATGTGCTAAACTTATTGAATTTCATTAAACATCAATTAATGATATAAAATTATATTAATCACAATAAGCAATGCTTCCATTAAGTAATATAGCTATGTCTGTAAAGCAACATAGCTACTTGGCGCAGTAATATAAAATTAAGTTAACGTGTGGTCACAGGTCTGCATATAGCAATTATAACTGTTTTAAACAAGGCTCATCCAGGAATCTGTTTTATAATATTAGTTTTGCCAAGCAGATTTTCAAATATTAGTCAATTGGTTCAATTTGCTAGTGCTTACGGGTGATTATATCACAGCATTGGAGCATTCATGCAGTCAAACATTGTGTTGAGCGTGTGACTGACCTGCAGGCTGTAAGCAGAGGACCGGAGGGAGGAAACAGCTCTGACAGGGTGGTGTAACAGGGAATAGCCACAGCATTGTAAAACCCGACCTGAGAACATGGGTAAAACAAGACTCAGGTACTACTGAACATGGAAAGACATTAAAAAATGGCTTCCCAACTCAAATTTAGCATTTACTCTACAAGTTAACCTAATGAGCTGCCTACCTACACTCTTAAAAATAAAGGTGCTTCAAAAGGTTCTTCACAGCGATGCCATAGAAGAACCATTTTTGGTTCCACAAAGAACCATTCAGTCAAAGGTTCTTTAAAGAACCATCTCTTTCTTACCTTTTTGTAATCTGAAGAACCTTTTTTCACCACAAAGAACCTTTTGTGAAACAGAAAGGTTCTTCAGATGTTGAAGGTTCTTTATGGAACCATTTAGACAAAAAGGTTCTTCTATGGCATCGTGAAGCACCTTTATTTTTAAGAGTGTAGGCAACGTTTTAGGCACACTTCTGACGTGAAGGCATGGGATTGGAAAAGCAACGTTCTTCTAGGAGCTTGATAATGACAGAAAGTTCTGATTTACCTGTCCCTGGGGAACCTCATCCTTTTTATCCCTGTCCATCATAGGGATGGGCTGCATTCCAATCTTCTTCATTTCATCCCCCTATCATCACAAACAAGATGAACAATTTCACTGACTGTCCTTCAGAGGTCTGGTCTGCAGTTTGACATACCGCTCAAAACAATACAGTGATTTGTTCAATGATTTAATTTATTACACAATATTGTTACAACAAGATGCATGTTTGGTTAAGAATGATTAAATGAAAGATTAAAGCTTACCTCAGCCCAGAACTCAGCATAGATGTCATTGGCTGTGAGTTGTGTGACGGACCACAGTTTGGTCACAGAGCAGAGATCACAGGCCGTCATCATCAGACCGATCACACGGTCCCTGCGGCGGACAAATAATCACATAGCAATTCATCAGCGGGATCAGATCAGGGTGTGAGTTACACATACTAGGAATTCTCTACATTAAGATACAAAGCTATTGCTTTGCTTGAATTAAGTTGTAATAGATTTCAAAAACGTCTAAAATCATATAGTATTGACAAAGCACCCATTTCATTCACAGTTTGGTCCAATTTATCAAAAACAAACAACAAAAACAAACCTTAAAACACTTAAAATGTTAGTTTTGTGTGAAATTAATTCATACAGCTTTTGATTTACACTGATTTGATTTAGTAATGTCTGCATGGTGCATTATGATAATGAGATTTTTGGAAGAAAATATGCTTAATTGTCAAATAAAATAATAGTCAATGTCATAATAGAAAAAGAAAAAAAATGAAAAAGGCTTTCTTTGCGCAAAATAAGACTTGTTATTTTTGTCTTTTGACTTTAGGGTGAAATGCAACCTGGATATATTTTCTTTGGTGACTTTATTTTAAAGTGATGTAGTTACATGTTACATGTACTTACCATAGTAATAACAGAATTTACGCAAAGTTACAAGCAGCTAATCCTAAACCAAACCCTAACCTTTAACATACAGTAAGTGCATGCAGTTAATTACACAGTACTTGTGCAACTACACTAAGAAAATCTCACCTTCAAATAAAGTGTAACAGTTTTTGTGAGATTCACTCAAGCAGTATGTTACTACAGTGGTTCCTAACCCTGGTCCTGGAGGCACCCCAACACTGAACATTTTGCATGTCTCCTTTCTCTGACACACCAATTTCAGGTCTCTCTTGTAATGATCTGATGACCTGAATCAGGTGTGTTTGATTAAGGAGACATGCAAAACGTGCAGTGTTGGGGTGCCTCAAGGACCAGGGTTGGGAACCACTGTGTTACTACTTCAAGCAGAGCCTATGACACTGTTTCAGATGGCTCCCTGAAAATATCACTAAAGTTGAAGTAAGATTTTCAAGAGTTCTGTGATAATGGAGATGAACTATGACCTCTGACCTGTGAGCACGATTGTTCAGGTCCAGCACCCCTGTGGCCAGCAGTTCAGCCAGCTGCTTGCGGTTGCCGAAGTACAAAGCGAGGTCTGTAGCGATGATGGCCTTTCTGATGATCTCCAGCACCTGCTCATACTCACTGGAAGTCAGGTTGGAGAAAATATTGTGCCCTTCCAGCTATGAGAAAAAAAGAGATCAATAAAAAAGCAAAAGCTCCACTTATGGGGCGTCTGGCTCTGCTGGAGAGTTACAGCGAAGCCGAAGGGACATCCAAGAGATAGCTGACAACCAACTGACTTATGATGGGAAATTTCTTAAATATGGAAATTAGAAAAAAGACATTAGACCCACAAACTTTTTTGTGGCTGACCTCATGAGAATACAGAAATTAGAGAGATTTAGGGGCAAATTGTGCTCTATTCATAAATGTCAACACTACATTTAGTTATGACCACCAATGAAAAGCAGGCAGTAAACAGAATTTCATTTAAAAGACAGCAGCAGTAATTCATCAAAAGATGATTAAAGGAACATTTAGTTAAAACTGGGAATATATCCACACGTGTGATGCAGTGAAGTGCACTTCTGGCATTTAAAAAAAGCTGAATCAGACTGTTGGAGTGATGATCTACAGTCCTCTACAGCTGGCCTGTAACATGGGGATCTGAAATGCATTCGGCACAAATTTTGGGAGCATGTTTGCACTGATACCTGATTTGTAAATAAATGGCAATACCACGTGAATGCATCCTTGTAGGTCAGCTTTTGTCAATATGACATTCAAAGACAATGTGATGGTTTTTGCATGCAAGGCACTACAGGCAAAAACATTTTTATCAATTTTATGATTTTGGTTTCAGACTAGTGGAAAGAAAACATAAAAAATACACTTTGAAGTCTTCCGGTTTTATTAATTTTATACATTTGTGTCTCTAGATTTTAATTACAATACATATTTTTAAAGTCCATTTTCTTAAAATGAAGCTTACAGCATTACAGTATTAGGTAATTTACTGTCTATTCCCATCTATATCTATAATGCATTACTTTTACATTTACAAGAAAATATCTAAGTTACTTTTTTCAAATAAGTAACAAGTTACTTTGTTTTCACATTTCCTCACTGACACATCTCTTTTCTCCTTATTGAGAGAAATTGTGCGTGAGGTACAGAGGCATTTCATTTAGCCTGAGGCTTATTAATTTCTCTTTTGGTGTGAAGGGGCCTTTATAGTTACCAAAAATATAACTTTTGGATTTTTTGTGATTAGAATTAAATAAGCAAGCCCAGCTCAGGTGACACAAAGTAATGCAAAAGTAATGTAATGCATTACTTTAGTTACTTTTTTATGGAGTAACGCAATATTGTAATTACTGTTAAAAGTGGAAATTAATATGCCAACAAAATGAAACGTAATTTTGAAACTGGCTTTATCCAGTGTTCAGATTTATGTTCTTGAAATGTACGCAAATAAGTGCGCATTCACATTTAGCGTGTTTGAAACTATCGTACTGAGCTGGCACAGTGTGTAGGAGCTTTACCTGCAGGATGGACACCGTCTGTGAAAA
>NW_015506123.1:146050-186352 GCF_001515645.1 Sinocyclocheilus grahami | reverse complement strand
ACATTTCCTCACTGACACATCTCTTTTCTCCTTATTGAGAGAAATTGTGCGTGAGGTACAGAGGCATTTCATTTAGCCTGAGGCTTATTAATTTCTCTTTTGGTGTGAAGGGGCCTTTATAGTTACCAAAAATATAACTTTTGGATTTTTTGTGATTAGAATTAAATAAGCAAGCCCAGCTCAGGTGACACAAAGTAATGCAAAAGTAATGTAATGCATTACTTTAGTTACTTTTTTATGGAGTAACGCAATATTGTAATTACTGTTAAAAGTGGAAATTAATATGCCAACAAAATGAAACGTTAATTTTGAAACTGGCTTTATCCAGTGTTCAGATTTATGTTCTTGAAATGTACGCAAATAAGTGCGCATTCACATTTAGCGTGTTTGAAACTATCGTACTGAGCTGGCACAGTGTGTAGGAGCTTTACCTGCAGGATGGACACCGTCTGTGAAACGTGATGCTGTTCCATGGTGGATGTGGAATACAGAGCAGCCAGCGGATGGTCAAACTTCTGCAGATAACTGTTACTGTAGCCGCGGTGGTCCAGGTCATGACATAAGCAGGCAATCAGCAAGCCTTTCCTCTGTGTGAGAAGTCAGTGACAGTAAAGGACCGGTTTACACCAAGAATTATAACTACAAAGGTAGCTATATTGTTAACTATATTAGCATCCACACCAGTAGATAATAATGTTCTGTTTATTATAATTGTGCGCTGAGGTTGAGTTGTCTAAAGCTTTAAATGTTCAAGCTCTTTAAACTGTAATCTGAATGGCTGTTGAAATTGTATCGCTCCTAAGCTGTAAAAAAAAAACATTCTGGAATGGATTTGTTCCTCTGCTGTGGTGTAGACTTCACTATTCTTACAAAATTAAAAGGATTATTAAAACTCATAGTTATAGTTATCTTTACAGTTATTGTGTTTGGTGTGAACAGGCCTTAACTCATTTGTTTTAAACATAGGGTAGCTTTATCAGTAACAAGCTCATTTTTCCTTCAAAAAAGTAGGGTAAAAGTTTAGTTACTGGCTTTTGCTCCTATAACTATGTTTCTCACTATAATTAGTGTTTATTCTATATTTGTCCTAGGAAATATATTTATATTTAATGTTGTCATCCTCATTGTTTTTCTACTAGGCACTGTAATGAATTATATATACAGTATATTATGTAATTAATTATATATATATGGAATACAGGTACAGGTTTGATGGTATGGTTACTTTTAAAGGTGGGTTAAAGGGTAGAGTCAATCGTATAATTAGATGCGATTACAGAAATTGATTACAGATGTAATTACATGCAGGTATTTTTTAAGTAAATGTACAATGTAAAAACATGTATGTACACAATAAGTGTATTGCATTAAATTATTAATTTATATGTTAGTACAGAAATGCCACATAAAGTGGGACCAACATAAGTCACAATTGTATCTTTGTCATAATAATGTTCAATAATTGGGTCTTTGTTGTTCAGCACACTGCGCCAGGCACTTGTTGGTTCATGAATATTAAAAATGTCACATGACATTTGCCCTGAGTGATTTGCTGAAAGGCATTGCTGGCGAGTTCTAGCCATTGTGGGATTGCGGTTTGCTACTTACACATGGTCAGTCAACAAAATAAACCTTTCTTAAATGTAATGACTACCCCCAAAAATGGAGGAATGAATTTAGTAAGTGTATGATAGTTGCTGCACCCTTCAGTTACTGTAGTTGACTTTTTGTTTGAGTAGTTTAGCATTTTTCTCACTGATGTGAGATGCATTTTTTATAAGTTCACTGTAAATGCTATTATGAGAACGACACTGACCTCAAGCTCAGTGAAGATCCCAGTGGTTTTTAGCAGGATGGCGTACATGCAGTGTGCCACCGTCACAGCATGTTTCCAGTTGTGGTATGGAACTCGTCTGTAATTTTTCCGCACTGACATAGTGAAGCGACACAGTTTCTCCTGCTCAAAGCTTTAATTACACAAAGAAAGTGTGATTGTACACGTTTGCCTTGTCAAAGCAGTACTGTACATGAGTGTTTCTTCATCTACGGGCGCTTTTATTTCCAAAGGATTGACTTTTATTAAGACAACATGTTTAAAAGTTTTGTTATATTAAGGTTGCTTATTTTTTATTTCTTTTCAAATGCCTTTTATGCATATATTTTATCAATCTACGAAAATACGAAAATCATTCTTAAATGTAAATTATATCTTCATCATTAATCACAGTAAAAGCAATTTAAACACTTACACAAATTATTCAAATATATTTTGTATGCAAATGATTCACCTGTCATTTGCAGCACCAACAGTTTTGCCCAAATAAAGATTTTAGTTAGTTTAAAAGTTAGTTTACTAAGAAATTATGCAAAATGTAAAAATCAGATTTTCATTTAGGATAACAAACTATGCATTTAGCCTTAGCAAGACATTTTATTCCAAACAAATAATTTCCTTCACTGCTCTTTCTACTATATATGCATTCATTTCTCTTATAGGATACGTTGTGACAAAACACACAGAGCTCTTAAAAATCGACACATTCTTACCCGTTTTTTCCACATGAATTGTGAACCATGTATACAAATATTGCAGGCCAAAGTTCCTCAAAAGGAGCAATGTCAAAGTGAAACCTTAGACAGAAATATGACACAGTTAGTTTGCAATTCAAATCTGCACAGGTGAAATATGAGCTAAAAAAAGTGTTCAATACATCCTGATTACAACTGCACTCTTATGTAATATCTACTTGTCTACACATGAAAATAACACCAAACCAATATATTTATAACCAATAAATAACACCAAATCAATATATTTAAACCAACCAATATATTTTCTAATTCTCCTAACCTAATAAATAGACAAATAATGTTCGGTCACAGCTATTCAGTGTGGCTTGTCCAGTCAGGTTTTAGAGTTGCAAAATTAAATAACTACTAAGTAACCAAATTACTAAAAGCCATTATGTATGTAACAGTGATCTTTGACGTATGAGAGTGTAAACTCACAGTTCGATCTCTTTATATATGGCTGAAGGGAGGGAGAGATGTGTGAGGGTCTTCCACTCCTCTGATGTGCAGATGCTGTGGTACGAAAGCTTCTCCATCGTCACCCGGTAAATGCACTCTGAATGTCTTATCCGGTGATACATCTATACACAAACACATGCATACACATACACGCCATGTGTCTACGCAGATGCAAAATATAGATGCAAAATATCTAACCCTTTGAAAATATTGTGGTTGTATTTATCTAAATGGACATCCATCTATCTATCTATCTATCTATCTATCTATCTATCTATCTATCTATCTATCTATCTATCTATCTATCTATCTATCTATCTATCTATCTATCTATCTACACACCATAACGGCCGAACATGTGTCATTCATGTTCAAATAATGAACGGCACTATTAATAATGTGCTCACCTTCATGTTGCCCTTTAACTTCAAATGGAACAATTCATGGTTTGAGAGTTGGGTCACTCTCCCTCTCTTTACTGTAGCTACAACTTATATTTATGGCACTTTGGCATAGCAATTGCTTGAATACACAGCTACAAGATCAAAATGTGATACCTTATTGCGCAAAAAAAAACCTGTCACTCATTAATCAAAACATCTGCCTGCTATCGCTCTTGATTGGCTAAAAGTGCGGGCTGGTTCACATCAACAACGACTCTGCAGTGTAGTGCAGTTTAGTAACGTCATGATGACTGATTAGATGGAGTACACGCACACTTGGGTTTTGTTTGTTAACCAATTAGAAAACTGCCAAACTGATCCCAAACCAGCCCAAATCCACCCAAACCAATTTTAACTCTACAAAATCAAACTCAAAACCACCCAACTGGGCAGAAATCCACCCAATCTGGCAACACTGTGAGACCCCACAAAGGACCAAGTGTCGGAAATCTCTCGTAGACACTCCTAAGCCTGTTTCTTCCAAACATTCCCATTCTCTAGAAGGTGTGCTATTGTGACCAACGGATGTTTTATTAGACTCCAGGTCTGCACACTTACATTTGCACAGTGTAAGGCCAAAGCACAGAAGACGGCGAACATCTTAAAGTTGTTCTCATCAGTTTTAGTGAAGGCACTTCCTCCCAGCTTGTTCACCATTTGTACAACACCAATCACGGTCCCGCGGCTGACTATCGGCATGCACAGGATATTCCGCGTCGTGTAGCCAGTGTAGAGATCTACTTCTCTGTGAAAAGCGGAATAGAAGACAAAGAAATGCACACACACACACCCATGTTGGTACTGGTGGTTTACGGGGACTCTCCATAGGCGTAATGGTTTTTATACAGTACAAACTGTATTTAAAACCTACCCCTCACAGGAAACTTTGTGCATTTTTAGATTTCCAAAAAAACACCATTTAGTATGTTTTTTTAAGCCTTTTGAATTACGGGGATGCAGGTAGTGTCCTCATAAACCACCTTCATATTGTAATACCTGTGCCATAACCATGTCATTATACAAATTTGTGTCCTCATAAACCCCCCAAAGCAGTGCACACACACACACAAACACAGAGCTGAACAAGCATAGTGCTTGTATATGATTGAGGTAAACACACAACGGTTTCTAACGTTGGTTCATCTGGGTTTAGCATAATCACCTTATTGCAGATTTACACAAACCCTTTATCTGACATGTCCACTTTTAACATCTACAACCACAGACCACTGTGTGTCCACATGTCCAACTCAACAATACACCCATATCATGCACAAGCTCACCAAAACATTTTTACCCTAATTTGTTTAATATAAATGAACAATTCCATAATGCACAAATGTGACCCTGGACCACAAAACCTAAGGGTAAATTTTTCGAAATTGAGATGTATACATGATCTGAAAGCTGAATAAATAAGTTTTCCATTGATGTATGGTTTGTTAGGATAGGACAAGATTTGGCCGAGATACAACTATTTGAAAATCTGGAATCTGAGGGTGCAAAAAAATCTAAATACTGAGAAAATCTCCTTTAAAGTCATCCAAATTAAGTTCTTAGCAATGCATATTACTAATCAGAAAATAAGTTTTGATATATTTACGGTAGGAAATTTACAAAATATATTCATGGAACATGATCTTTACTTAATATAATAATGTTTTTTGGCATAAAAGAAAAATTTATAATTTTGACCAATACAGTGTTTTTTTGGTTATTGCTAAAAATTTACCCCAGCGACTTAAGACTGGTTTTGTGGTCCAGGGTCACAAATAGTTTTTAAATAACATATTATGACTATTATGAGATTTTTTTAATCATGGTGATAAGAATTTATACTTTATTTCTTTCTTTTTTTTTCTTTCTGTCTATTAATTTTGGATTAAAAGATGACAGGGTTTGTGCCATGACACTGTACCTTTACAATTCTAACAGTTGTCTAAAGAGCTCAAGGTGTCACAGTGCAAAATTGTGTATTACTGTACGTTACTTTGGTCATTCATCCAGCCTTAACTGCTTAATGTGTAACCTGGTTCTTAAAGGGGTCATATGATGCTGCTAAAAAGAACATTATTTTGTGTATTTGGTGTAATGAAATGTGTTTATGCGGTTTTAAGGTAAAAAACCCCCCATTATTTTCCACATACTGTACATTATTATTTCTCCTCTATGCCCTGCCTTTCTGAAACCTGTCGATTTTTACAAAGCTCATCGGTCTGAAAAGCGAGGTGTGCTCTGATTGGCCAGATATCCAGAGCATTGTGATTGGCCGAATACCTCAAGCGTGTGACGGAAATGTTACGCCCCTTACCATACTGTGATGCCCTGTCCGGCCGGAGCGACGAGACAAAAACATTAAAACAGTCCAGCACCAAGAGCTTGTAACACTCCAAAGAGAAAGGAAACATTGAAATCGCATCATATGACCCCTTTAACAAAGTTGCTTAAAGAAATTTTGTGTGTTTTGGCATGAAAAATTAAAATAATTATTACCTGTTGAAACGGGGGTCTGCATAGGCATCCGGAATATTCAAAACTTCTCCTGTTCTCGCCACCTGGCCTGCTATTCCTTTCTCTATAGAAAACCTGGGGGTGAGTGTTTAATGTCAGTTACCAATGTATGAAGTATACTTAGACTCTGATATTTAGGGATGAAAACACACATCCGGTCACATCTCACCTTAAAAATAAAAATAAAATTCAAAACAAATCCAATGTTTATGACCATTATGATTTTTTGCACTGTGACATCACCACTGAGGACATTTTGCCCCAAATTGTCATTACTATAGAATGACAATATTTTACTTTTGAGTTTTTTAATTCTCATCATTTTTTTTTCTATTAAATAAAAATATTTTTCTTGCATTACAGTTATGCGAAGAGTGGAAATAATGCTTATTTGTCTTGAAAATCATAATACAATGCAAAGATTATTTATTGGTCCTACAACAGGCGGCATTTTCTTCATGGAAAATATAATGCATTTATATTACTTTTGATTTTGAGATGAAATATGTGCAAGACATGTTCTTGACAGGCTTTGTGAAGTTTGGTGATGCATTAAACTATCTCAGAGTGTGTTGTACAACCTGCTGTACTACATTTGCTGTAATCAGAGATTCAATTCTGAATTTTGTGACTTTACGTAACTATTTTTTTTCTATGCAAGAATCTAAAAATAAATATAAATACACACAAACAAACACATTCAGCTGGTAGTTTATGAGTATGTAAAGACTCAAATATGACTGAGTGAGGATTTCTGTATGCTCACCTAATTTCTTTGGTTTTCCTAAAGACAGGTTTCCCTTCATTCTCCTCCCCGATGTCAAACAGGTCAGAGTACAGCTCTTTATTATTGTGATCTACCTGGAAGAGCGCACATCTGTCTGCATTAACTAGGTTTTTTGCATATATCTGAAACACAAATAAACATGCATTTCCTTAATGACATTTCCCCATGACAGAATGCAACATGTGCATGCTTGCTGAAGAATTCATTTGAACAACATTACTATGCAAGAGTGGTTAATCTGCAGTCTATCAGCATCGATAACCAGAATTAGTTTGGGTATGTTATTCAAGCGTTCCATATAATCAAGCCTTGTTACATTATATAGTACATTTTGAGTAAATGTTGTGTGACTTAGATCTTAAATTCTATTATATATGCAATATGTTAGCCACTGAAAAAAACGGTCAACCACTACATGTGTCTGTGTGAGACTAGCCACTGAGGAACTGATTTCACAACCTTGTGGCACATCGTGTCTTCTCCTCTCCAAGATAAACATGCTTTATGAAACTGCTGACAAGTGAGAAATCGCTTCAAACTAAGAAAGACATTTTATTAATCTAACTACTTAAATATTACCTCCGCTTTTGGAAGTATGTGTTTGGAAAAATCTGAATGAATTCCTGAGAGGGATGCCAAGAGCTCAGAGAGATGCTGGAGCCGTGTCAAACTGACTTTCTGTCCCCTCCCTGACCTATTTGCATCACTTCCTGTGCTGTTTTGCTCAACATGAAGGAGGGGACAGAGACCTGAGGGGGCCAGAGATCTGATACTTGGAGTGTATGAATATTTGTGTTTGTGTAAGTGAGATCTAGAGAACACAAACATGTGCGTAAATGAGAAAAATAATATTTAACAACAAGCCCAAGGCTGGTGGGTTGAGCACAGAACATGGCAAACAAATGAGAGAAGGTCTTTCTTAGCACACATTTCTTTGGCGTTGATCGTGACACAGATGAGCCACAGAAGAGGAGCATGTTTGTCCTCAGGACCAAGCATATGACCTTACTGAGAGAAGGAGAACCTACTCACCATGATATGTTCAAGTAGAGAATCTATTGCCACTATGTTGTCAAAGTATGTTCTGTTTAAAATCGAAAAGGAGGGAAAGACCTGTCATTTTAAAGAGATAACCATATGATACAAAGACACAGTATAACACAAATGCATATATATATATATATATATATATACATATATATATACATATATATATATTCTTCATATATAACATTGACTATTTATTATAATGTTAAATGCCAATAAACATTGAAACATTTCAGTATTATGGAAAAATTTAGATAGTTTTGCAGTGTGACATTCTTTTCATAATAATTAAGTTTTTTCTTACTGTAATTACTGTAATGTGCTTAACTTTCATGAAAAAAGTAGGCTTAACAGGCTTAGTTTTATTTAAGTAACATTTATTTTTATCATGATTTTGTTATGTGTTCTTGACACATTTCATGAGATTTTTCAAGAGATTCGTGAGATTCAAAAGACTTTTTCATGCATAAACTTGCTTACTTTGACACATCTAGGAGAAAGTCATTGAGTTCCGTCTGTTTGGCAAGACCTCTGCAGACCTGTGAGCGAAAAATGAACAAGAAGCTTGAAGACAGCAATCACGGCAAGTCAATGTTTAAATTGACATGTCTTTGTAACTGATCACCAGCCTTCAATTAGATATTTTTAGAAAGTCGTGATCTATAATCTCAGTGTAAAACACTGATAATGCACAAAAATATAGCACACTCTCAGAAAAAAAAAGGTACAAAAGCTGTCAGTGGGGTGGTACCTTTTCAAATGATGTGACATTTAGGTACTAATATGTATTTTTAAGGTACAATACTGTGCAAAAGTCTTAGGCCATTACTAATTTCACCAACAAAAAATGGTTTTAAACCAGTTATTTCTATGCTGTAGTCTGCCAGCAGTTTTTCCAAACATTCCTTTTGCCATTAATTGTAATAATCCAGTAAGATTTTTGTATCCACAAGGAGTCTGACAACAGCACTGGTTGCCGTCAGACTCCTAAACATGCAAAAATCTCGCTGGATTATTACGATTAATGGAAAAAGGAATGCTTGGAAATGTAAACTGATAATTCCTACTGGCACACTACTGCAAAAGATAGAAATAACTGTCTTAAAACCATTTTTTTTGTGGGTGAAAAGACTAATGGCCTTTTGCACAGTACTGTATATGCACCCTTTAGTGGTAAATAAGGTACAAAGGTGTACCTTTTATTTTTAAGGTACAATACTGTGCAAAAGTCTTAGGCCATTACTAATTTCACCAACAAAAAATGGTTTTAAACCAGTTATTTCTATGCTGTAGTCTGCCAGCAGTTTTTCCAAACATTCCTTTTGCCATTAATTGTAATAATCCAGTAAGATTTTTGTATCCACAAGGAGTCTGACAACAGCACTGGTTGCCGTCAGACTCCTAAACATGCAAAAATCTCGCTGGATTATTACGATTAATGGAGAAAGGAATGCTTGGAAATGTAAACTGATAATTCCTACTGGCACACTACTGCAAAAGATAGAAATAAAAACCTTAAAACCATTTTTTTTTGTGGGTGAAAAGACTAATGGCCTTTTGCACAGTACTGTATATGCACCCTTTAGTGGTAAATAAGGTACAAAGGTGTACCTTTTGAAAAGGTACCGCCCCAGTGACAGCTTTTGTACCCTTTTTTGTGAGAGTATATGGATTGTCATATGGACATATGGATTACTTTTTTGTTTTTTAAGCTTGAATGCTTGAATCTACTTGTTGTATGATCCGCTTGGACATTTTGCTAGATAATGTTTTAGGTCCTACACAGAAATACAAATTCTTATGTAATTCGAGCAGCATGAGGGTTAGAAGATGACAAGAGAATTCATCAATTTGCACTGGCTACCAATAGCCGCTCGCATAAAATTCAAGACATACTGATGTCTGCTTACTATATATATATATATATATATAAATAAAATAATAATACCTTGACCCTCTAACACAAGATCTATGTATCCTATTTCTTATCTATCTACTTTTATTCTTTTTATTTATTATAACAAAAAAAAAGCTTGCTATATAGTATGTGTACTGCATTAGACTATCTGTGACTTGTCACAGTCACAGCTCTTTTGTTGGTTTGAATGCTTCTATTGTCCTCATTTTTAAGTTGTTTTGGATAAAAGCATCTGCTAAATGATTAAATAATGATTACATGTAAATGTAAATATGAGAATTGGAATTTTTGGATGAATTTTGATCTCTAAAGAAGTCCTTCAACTAAAAATGAAAATTATGTCATCATTTATGACATAAGATTGAATAAACATAATTTTTGAGCGATCCAATTCTTTAAGGCCTTTTATTAAAATGTGTTACTTATGGTCCATCTTGTCTGCTCATCACTACAATGTTCTGATGGCTCCCTAACCTCTGAGGTTTGTGTCCCACAGAAAGAGTTACTCCCAAAGAGCCATGTGATGCACAGGGACATTAAAACCCATAGTGGTGTAATTCACAGTGTACAACCGTTTACTTACAAACAAGACTGCATTGTCATTAATTGCACCTCCTGAGACAAGGGTGTGTTTAATGTGTGGTCTGGTTGCTTACACTGGGCCCACCAGCAGCCTGGTCCATGTACACAGTGGATTACAGAAATCAAAACATGTGTGTACAACCAAATCAAACAGCTTATGCAACAGGACTCCTAACTGTCAAGCATGGTTTTAAACAATTCCACTCATTCTCTGCTATAGGACAGAAAGAATTGTACAACATGTATGTTAGACCCTATACCATCTAAGCTACTAAAAGAGGTGCTTTCAGAAGTCATAGATCCTCTTCTGAATATGATTAATTTATCATTGACATTAGGATATGTCCCAAAAACCTTCAAACTGGCTGTTATGAAGCCTCTCATTAAAAAAGAAAACACAGCTTGATCCTGGAGAATTAGTTAATTACAGACCGAGTTCAAATTTCTCTTTTCTGTCAAAAAAAAAAGATATCTATGAGGATTTCCAGTCAGGATTGAGACCATATCATAGCACTGAGACTGCTCTTATCAGAGTTACAAATGACCTGCTCTTATCACCTGATCGTGGTTGTCTCTCTCTATTAGTGCTACTGGATCTTAGCGCTGCATTTGACACACACATTAATTAGGTCAACCAGAACACTTCCCATAACACCCGATGTACTTGTTACCTTGTAAGAAGAATGACATCTATGCTAATATTAGCCTGTTTTATTCTTATTCCGAGATCACTGTAGCCACCAAGATCCAGTCCGTATCCAGACCAGATGGTCACTGCAGTCACCTGGATTCAGTCCAAATGGTGGCTCAGCACCTAGAGACGACCTCTACAGCCCTGAATATCAGTAGAGACCATGTCAACTAGACGAGCCCTAGAGACAGAGCCCCAGTGAAGACCTCATCACCCCGACAGCCATTGGCACAAGACCACGAGAACCAGATGAGTCCTCTGCACAATCTGACCTGTGTTGCAGCCTGGAATTAAACCACACCATGCTGGTTTCATCTGACCAAAGGAGAACTGGCCCCGACTGAGCCTGGTTTATCCCAAGGTTTTTTTCTCCATTTCTGTCACGATGGAGTTTTGGTTCCTTGCCACTATCGCTTTTGGCTTGCTTAGTTAGGGACACCATTTCTGGCAACATTGTTGACTTGACTGAACAGAAACTATTGGAAGAGAACTGAACTGAGCTGGACGATGACATCACTAATCAAAGATGAACTGACTTTGATAAACTGACTGTTTTCTATTGTCCTCTTGCATTATCAGCACATGTTTTTTCCTGTTTAACACTGTAAAGCTGCTTTGACACCATCTGTATTGTATAAAGCGCTATATAAATAAAGGTTACTTAACTTGACTTGACATAGTTTTTCTCAAACATACTAACCTGGACTTGATGTATGGCTACAGATGCCCAGGCCAAATTCGCTGTTGCAACCTAAAAAATAGGGCACACTTAGCCAAAGACACAATACATGCACCTTGAGCACTCCATGAACACACAGCACTTCATAGTTGAAGTTCAACCTGACAGTTGAATATATACAAAGATTGAATACAATTACACATTCTTCATTATTGCTATTTACTACATAGAGAGATGGGTAGCTCTGGTCCTAGAGGGCCACTGTCCTGCAAAGTTTGGACATTACTGCATGAATACAGAGCAATGAATTCATTTGGAGCAATGTTTACAGTGCGTGTGTATTATGAAGTGCCTAGCTGTTGAGTGTACATCAGTTGTTCATTTATTGTTGAGGCACACTTGATAGCATCCGCTATAGTTTTGGACACCACTACAAATTGCTCCCTGCACTATATAATGGAATAGGAGGCATTTTTGGACATAATCTAAGTCTTGAATATTACAGGCAGGTGTGTTTGCTAAACTCTCCAGGACAGTGGGGGAAGAAGTCATCGAAACTATGAAATAACACAAACAGAATTATTCACAGGAATGAACCAAACATTTGATCATGTACTTTGCTTTTATAATGTATTGTGAACTGCTAGATGGCATATAAGGTCTGTAACATATTGAAACTTGTACTGATTAAGAGAGGACCAGCCATTTAAGATGTGGTCACATTACCGAAAAATTGGTGGGTTTTTTTGGGCAAAAAGGGTTAATTGTCTATTGTTAATTGTGTAGCGATGCATAAAACCCAGCTTATACAGAAGTCACTTTCAAAACAAGCAGTGTTGGTCACCGTGGCGAATCCACAAAAAACTGCTACGTGGGGAAGTCTTTTACCCCTCCCAGATTGCATAGATTCTCCCCGCAAAGATTTAACTACAGTAACTGTGGCCGCACCTTTAGACAGGAAGAGACTGACCAACACGTGAAGCAACCAATTACAGTTCACTTTGTTTTTATGGGCAGTTAAGGGGAGGGTTTATCTGAATGGATGGACTGAAATCAGACTCAGTATCAGTCCATTTTTCATTCACACTATTGTGAAATTAAAAATGATAATAATAAGTTATACGTGTACAGCTCTATGAGAATTTCTCATCTGTCAAAACTGCTGTCCATAGATTACATTCAACACAACCTAGAATATTCCTTACTTCTACTAGTCCTGAGGACAATATGCAGCCTGGCTAAATACATCGAGAGCAGACGTGTAACAAACACCAGCACTTTCTCCCTTAGAGTACCTCATGGTGGCTGAGGTTGAAGGGCTCACTGCCCAAGTGCCGGTGCAGCTCCAGGATAGCGATGAGGTCTCCGATGGCGGTGAGTATATAAATAAAATAATAATACCTTGACCCTCTAACACAAGATCTATGTATCCTATTTCTTATCTATCTACTTTTATTCTTTTTATTTATTATAACAAAAAAAAAGCTTGCTATATAGTATGTGTACTGCATTAGACTATCTTGTCACAGTCACAGCTCTTTTGTTGGTTTGAATGCTTCTATTGTCCTCATTTTTAAGTTGTTTTGGATAAAAGCATCTGCTAAATGATTAAATAATGATTACATGTAAATGTAAATATGAGAATTGGAATTTTTGGATGAATTTTGATCTCTAAAGAAGTCCTTCAACTAAAAATGAAAAATATGTCATCATTTATGACATAAGATTGAATAAACATAATTTTTGAGCGATCCAATTCTTTAAGGCCTTTTATTAAAATGTGTTACTTATGGTCCATCTTGTCTGCTCATCACTACAATGTTCTGATGGCTCCCTAACCTCTGAGGTTTGTGTCCCACAGAAAGAGTTACTCCCAAAGAGCCATGTGATGCACAGGGACATTAAAACCCATAGTGGTGTAATTCACAGTGTACAACCGTTTACTTACAAACAAGACTGCATTGTCATTAATTGCACCTCCTGAGACAAGGGTGTGTTTAATGTGTGGTCTGGTTGCTTACACTGGGCCCACCAGCAGCCTGGTCCATGTACACAGTGGATTACAGAAATCAAAACATGTGTGTACAACCAAATCAAACAGCTTATGCAACAGGACTCCTAACTGTCAAGCATGGTTTTAAACAATTCCACTCATTCTCTGCTATAGGACAGAAAGAATTGTACAACATGTATGTTAGACCCTATACCATCTAAGCTACTAAAAGAGGTGCTTTCAGAAGTCATAGATCCTCTTCTGAATATGATTAATTTATCATTGACATTAGGATATGTCCCAAAAACCTTCAAACTGGCTGTTATGAAGCCTCTCATTAAAAAAGAAAACACAGCTTGATCCTGGAGAATTAGTTAATTACAGACCGAGTTCAAATTTCTCTTTTCTGTCAAAAAAAAAAGATATCTATGAGGATTTCCAGTCAGGATTGAGACCATATCATAGCACTGAGACTGCTCTTATCAGAGTTACAAATGACCTGCTCTTATCACCTGATCGTGGTTGTCTCTCTCTATTAGTGCTACTGGATCTTAGCGCTGCATTTGACACACACATTAATTAGGTCAACCAGAACACTTCCCATAACACCCGATGTACTTGTTACCTTGTAAGAAGAATGACATCTATGCTAATATTAGCCTGTTTTATTCTTATTCCGAGATCACTGTAGCCACCAAGATCCAGTCCGTATCCAGACCAGATGGTCACTGCAGTCACCTGGATTCAGTCCAAATGGTGGCTCAGCACCTAGAGACGACCTCTACAGCCCTGAATATCAGTAGAGACCATGTCAACTAGACGAGCCCTAGAGACAGAGCCCCAGTGAAGACCTCATCACCCCGACAGCCATTGGCACAAGACCACGAGAACCAGATGAGTCCTCTGCACAATCTGACCTGTGTTGCAGCCTGGAATTAAACCACACCATGCTGGTTTCATCTGACCAAAGGAGAACTGGCCCCGACTGAGCCTGGTTTATCCCAAGGTTTTTTTCTCCATTTCTGTCACGATGGAGTTTTGGTTCCTTGCCACTATCGCTTTTGGCTTGCTTAGTTAGGGACACCATTTCTGGCAACATTGTTGACTTGACTGAACAGAAACTATTGGAAGAGAACTGAACTGAGCTGGACGATGACATCACTAATCAAAGATGAACTGACTTTGATAAACTGACTGTTTTCTATTGTCCTCTTGCATTATCAGCACATGTTTTTTCCTGTTTAACACTGTAAAGCTGCTTTGACACCATCTGTATTGTATAAAGCGCTATATAAATAAAGGTTACTTAACTTGACTTGACATAGTTTTTCTCAAACATACTAACCTGGACTTGATGTATGGCTACAGATGCCCAGGCCAAATTCGCTGTTGCAACCTAAAAAATAGGGCACACTTAGCCAAAGACACAATACATACACCTTGAGCACTCCATGAACACACAGCACTTCATAGTTGAAGTTCAACCTGACAGTTGAATATATACAAAGATTGAATACAATTACACATTCTTCATTATTGCTATTTACTACATAGAGAGATGGGTAGCTCTGGTCCTAGAGGGCCACTGTCCTGCAAAGTTTGGACATTACTGCATGAATACAGAGCAATGAATTCATTTGGAGCAATGTTTACAGTGCGTGTGTATTATGAAGTGCCTAGCTGTTGAGTGTACATCAGTTGTTCATTTATTGTTGAGGCACACTTGATAGCATCCACTATAGTTTTGGACACCACTACAAATTGCTCCCTGCACTATATAATGGAATAGGAGGCATTTTTGGACATAATCTAAGTCTTGAATATTACAGGCAGGTGTGTTTGCTAAACTCTCCAGGACAGTGGGGGAAGAAGTCATCGAAACTATGAAATAACACAAACAGAATTATTCACAGGAATGAACCAAACATTTGATCATGTACTTTGCTTTTATAATGTATTGTGAACTGCTAGATGGCATATAAGGTCTGTAACATATTGAAACTTGTACTGATTAAGAGAGGACCAGCCATTTAAGATGTGGTCACATTACCGAAAAATTGGTGGGTTTTTTTGGGCAAAAAGGGTTAATTGTCTATTGTTAATTGTGTAGCGATGCATAAAACCCAGCTTATACAGAAGTCACTTTCAAAACAAGCAGTGTTGGTCACCGTGGCGAATCCACAAAAAACTGCTACGTGGGGAAGTCTTTTACCCCTCCCAGATTGCATAGATTCTCCCCGCAAAGATTTAACTACAGTAACTGTGGCCGCACCTTTAGACAGGAAGAGACTGACCAACACGTGAAGCAACCAATTACAGTTCACTTTGTTTTTATGGGCAGTTAAGGGGAGGGTTTATCTGAATGGATGGACTGAAATCAGACTCAGTATCAGTCCATTTTTCATTCACACTATTGTGAAATTAAAAATGATAATAATAAGTTATACGTGTACAGCTCTATGAGAATTTCTCATCTGTCAAAACTGCTGTCCATAGATTACATTCAACACAACCTAGAATATTCCTTACTTCTACTAGTCCTGAGGACAATATGCAGCCTGGCTAAATACATCGAGAGCAGACGTGTAACAAACACCAGCACTTTCTCCCTTAGAGTACCTCATGGTGGCTGAGGTTGAAGGGCTCACTGCCCAAGTGCCGGTGCAGCTCCAGGATAGCGATGAGGTCTCCGATGGCGGTGAGGATAGGTAGACACAAAACAGAATGTACACGGATCCCTGAGTCCTGCCCTGTGCCATGAGGGAACCTCTCATCCTGCAGGAGAAACAGAGCACACAGGGATTCAGGCCAGTCCAGGGGGAGGAGTTTATATATACAGTACATACGTTCATCAATCATGGATGTGCTGTTCTTCAAACACTCCTTATCAGTCCTAAAAGTCTTAATAAATAACGTTTTAATAACATTTATTATTTAAACTGGAAACATATCATAACACACATGCTATTTTTATTTTTTACAAACAGTAGAGCTTCTGCAGCTGCTTCATTTTCTCAGTGTGTTAATAATTACAATATTTACAAATACTTTATGAGCATTTCTTTTTTTTATTCTATGCATTTTATTATGTATTAAAATAACTTATGACTATAAATTCAAAGCTAGCCTGGGATATTTATGGTTCCTGGCCTTCTAATTTAAATCACATTTTATTTCTAACCAAACGTTTACAAAGCTCTACTGTATGTCAGCATTATGTGAAAAATGTATTTGATACTCTATACAGCTATTTTGACATGCAAAGGCACCAACATATTTCTTTTGAAATTAAAGTATGAAGGATTTATTTACAACATATTTTACTGTTGCTAAAGTGTAGCCTCAAGCATACAGCTGAATGGTCTGTGTTACTGTGTTACTGAACAAAGGAAAACAGCATGTGGCTCACCCCCATGATGTCCTCTACAAGTAGTGTCTTGCGTGTCTTTGCAACGTGAGCGGCAATGGTGGTCCCAAATGTGATGGGACCAGAGGGGATGAGCCCAGGAAGCCCCTCTTTTGCCCCCGTCGGAGTAAACAAACATAAACTCTGTGACAGAGAAAGCAACATCAACAAAACAGCATGACGTTAAGGAAACTGTCCTGATTGGTCAATGTAACAATAATACATGTCTATTTAGGGTACTTTACAACTCTCATTATATGTTCCTACCATTGCTAACATACAACACTTGCCTGAAAAAAAATGTAATACTGTCTTAAGATGCAAAGTAATTACAATTATGATTAGTGGTATCCAATAAAACTGACAGTTATATAAAATGAAAATAACAAAATAATAAATAAATATTAAAAATAAAAACGTCATAAATTGTTGTATCCATTAATTGTTTCCCACATAACGTCTCGGTTACTTGTGTAACCCTTGTTCCCTGAAGGAGGGAACGGAGACGTTAAGTCAGTCATGACTGACGAATTGGGATCTCGCCCGAGACCCCAATCCCCTTCGAGTGTAAACTAAACAAGCCAATGACAGTTGGCGTGCGTGTTTCGCCACGCACACCCCGTCCCGCAGCGCGGGTATAAAAGGAGAGTGCGTGCAAACGCACATCAGTTTTTCACTGAGGAGCCGAGACTATGTGCCCCGGCCGTACAGCGGTGGTACAGCAACTGTGGCGACGGGACGTAACGTCTCCGTTCCCTCCTTCAGGGAACGAGGATGCCACTGCAGTCGGGGCCCCAGCCGGAGCCTCGCAGCTGCATTCCCATTGCACATGGTACCCCAGCTCCTGGCAGAGGCATCTGTTGACAAAACAACATGCCTGGATACTTGCCCAAGGGACACCCCTCTCCGAATAAAGGCAAGATCTGCCCACGGGCTGAAGGTCTGACGGCAGTACAGGGTGACAGAAACCCGGTAAGTGCCGTGCCATGGGATCGGTCGTAACCCACCGCCTTTCTTGGGTACGATGAAGTATGGGCTGTAGAAGCCCGACCTCATCTCGGCTGGAGGGACCGGCTGTATCGCGTCCTTCGCTAGCAGGACCGCGATCTCTGCACGCAAGACAGGAGCATCCTTGTCCGGCACAGAGGTGAACCGAATGCCCCTGAACTTGGGAGGGCGCCGGGCGAACTGAATCGCGTAGCCGAGTCTGATGGTTCTCAGGAGCCAGCGAGACGGCCTGGGGAGGGCTAACCAGGCCCCCAGCGACCGAACTAGCGGGACTAGGGAGACCACCGACGTACCCGCGGTGGGGCAGCGAAGTGGAGCACAGGGACCCGACCCGGAAGGCCGCGCGTCCCAGGGTGGGGTCTGAGTGCGCAGCGCGCGACTTACCTGGCTCCACTGCTGGGCAGGGGGCTCGTGAGGAGGCGTAGCGTCCTTGAACTGAACCCTGCTGCCCACTAGCGAAGGGAGAGGGGGCCGGCTGAGTGGAGACTGGGTCTCGTGCACCGCCGTCCTCACCCTCTTGGGACCCGGAGGCAAAGGAAACTGCTCTTTTATTGAAGTTTTGGGAACAAAAACAAACAGGAACAAAAGATTCTCCACCCGGCCCTCCTCGCTTCACGGGCTTGGCAGGGGTGGAGGCGGGCTGCGTCGGTTTCCTGCGGCCAGCTCCACGCTGCGGCCGTTGTGAAGGCTGCTGTTGTGGCCGCGCCGGAGCGGAGGTGGAGGCCGCAGGAGGGCGCCCTCGGCGACGAGCAGACAGAGGGGCTGCAGCCGGCGGTGGGGTGCGGACAGCAGCAGACCGTCGGGGCAGGATGTGTCGGAACGCCTCCGTCTGCTTCTGTGCGGTGGAGGACTGTTGGGCAGATCCCTCCATCGCTTCGCCGAATAGGCCGGCCTGGGAGATCGGGGAGTCCAGGAAGCGATGCTTGTCGGTCTCCCTCATATCCGCCCAGGTCAGCCATAGGTGGCGCTCCTGGACCAATGTGGACATCGTCTGACCCAGGGCCCGCGCCCGTGACTTTCGTCGCCCTAAGCGTGAGGTCCGTTGCCATGCGCAGTTCCTGCTGCACACCTGGGTCAGCACCACCCTCGTGCAACTGCTTCAACGCTTTGGCCTGGTGGACTTGCAGGAGGGCCATGGCGTGCAGGGCGGAAGCGGCCTGTCCAGCAGCACTGTAAGCCTTAGCCGTCAGAGCGGACGAGAACTTACAGGCCCTGGACGGAAGGCGTGGACTACCCCTCCAGGCAGCGGCGTTCTGCGGGAAGCTCTCACTGTAACCCTCAGGTCTCCCTGACTATGAACCGAAGTAGCCCTCCGAGAACCAGAAGAGCTTGAGCGGGGCATGGCCAGGGGGATACCCCCCCATTTAATGAGGAGGTATCTAGACCGCAACGTCGCGATGGTCATGTTCCCGCACTGAGAACATGACTCATCCATGAGCGCTGCTTCAGCATGCTGTAAGCCCAGGCACGAGAGGCAGCGATCATGACCATCAGGTGGAGGCAGGAAATGACCGCATCCAGAAACGCACGAGCGGTAAGCCATCTTTAAAAAAACGCCCGTCGCTCGTGGAGCTCTTTTAGATATTTGCTCTTTTAGAAAAAAAAGGAAACACTCTTTTAGAGAGAGCGCTGAAGCGCCCAGGGGAGGTCGCGGCGAGACCGCAGAATGGCACCTGCAGCACGCCGAAGATGAGCAGCACTGAGCCCCCGCTGATGCGCCGTAACACCAACGCCAGCTGTTTCTTCCAAACACTCGCGGAGATTCGTCCTGAGAAGGCTCGGCTCCGAAGCGAAAAGCTGATGTGCGTTTGCACACGCTCTCCTTTTATACCCGTGCTGCGGGGCGGGGGGGGCATGGCGAAACACGCATGCCAACTGTCATTGGCTTGTTTAGTTGACACTCTAAGGTGATTGGGCTCTCGGGCGAGATCCCAATTCGTCAGTCACGACTGACGTAACGTAGAACGTGACTGACTGAAAGGGAACTATAGATCAGCCAAAAGTGAAGCCCTTTTTAAACTGTGTTATCTGATACTTTCACAATACTAGCCATTAAAATAAAACCACTCAAGTGGATAAAAGAGAGGAAATGAAAATAGCAGGGGTCTCAAGTGTTTTAATTCTATAGAAATTCCAGGCCATTTTGAGACAAACAGAACATGTTCATGACCAGTTAAAGGTTTGCACTCACTTGGCTGCGTTTATGTTTCTCGTGATCATAAGAACCTTTTGATTTAAAGACCTCTAATGCTTCAGTGCTTAGAAATTAGTTTCGTTGACAACATATAGATTGTTTCTAATTTATAAGCATCTGAGCAAAAACCGGCTTATTTGAAGAATCTAAAATATAATATAGCTTCCCCCGGGGGGCCCCCATCTTTCATGCTTCCTTAAATTAATGTTGTAGTTACTATACTATTATTCAAAAATGTGGAAAATAGCAATAATAAAGAATAAAGAGCAGCCGTGTGAAAGGTTTTGACTGTTTTTTGAGTGTATTTAAAGGAACACGCCACTATTTTTGAAAATAGGCGACTTTTCCAACTCCCCTAGGGTTAAACAGTTGAGTTTTACCGTTTTCGAATCCATTCAGCCAATCTCCGGGTCTGGCGGTAGCACTTTTAGCTGTAGCATAATAATCGGAGAGAGGCTGAATGGATTCGAAAACGGTAAAACTCAACTGTTTAACTCTAGGGGAGTTGGAAAATGAGACTATTTTCAAAAATAGTGGAGTGTTCCTTTAATGACTTCAACATCCACTAAACACTGTTCAACATGTATTAACTCAGAACAGAAAATACTTACATTGTTGCATTCTCCAAGGAAGTAAAGTGCAAATCCATCAGCTTTTGTGGCTGTGAAGAAGAAAAAAAAACTCCTAAAATGTGTCACAGACATCGTGTGTTAGGCATGCACATTCAGAATGGTTCAATCCCAAATCATTAACTGGACAAAAATGTACCCATATATTCTGAATCTTTTTATGGCATTTGTAGGAAGAAAATAAATAGCAAAGCGCTAATACATACTGTATGACTAATGTTTTTAACAGATATAATGCCACTTGCATTTGAAGAAGATCCAAGAATCCCAAAGGAACAAAATAATTCAAATTAAAAATTCAAATCAAATAAATATGTGGTGTTTGCACCAGGATCAGAAATTAACCAGGACTTGGAGACAGTGTTGTTCCAGTCCTCTAATCTGGGGTGCGTTTCCCAAAAGCATGGTTAGCTAACTATGGTCATTAGTTCCATTGAACTCCATTGGTAACGACGGAACTTACAACCATAGTTGCTTTTTGGAAACTTACCCCTGATTGGTCAGGCTGTATTCTAATTAAGCCATATCACTAAATTCACATAATTTATTTCAATTAATTGATTCAATTTATGAAATCATAAAACCAATTTATGACATAAATGGACAGAATACTGTATGTTTCAGTGTTGTTTTAATATCATTGATACTATTATAGTTTTTATTCATATTTTGGATAAAAGGGGGCCAGACTGAATCCCAGCGCTCTGCAGTCCTGCAGCATGCAGATGAAGCGTGGGTGGATGGGAAGTGACAGGCTGAGCACTGCTCCATCAGTGTGTGGAGGAGAGAGACGGGAAACACCCGTACTTAGACCTTTTAACCTGGATTCACTACACCTCCATCTGTACGGCTCTCTACAGGCAGCTACGCTCCTTTTATGTTTCAGCTGCACAACACTGCGCTGTTTATGTGGGCAGTGTGAATGCTCATTATTATAATTTTATACTAATACATTATGTTTATTGCAAGTATGCAAATACTGCAGTAAAGTGCATGGGTAATTTGGGCTCTGTGAGTGTTTGTGTGTGAAGACAGAAAGGCTATCACCTGTTTTGATGATGTTGCACAGCTCATAAAGCAGTAGTTTGTTGTCTCCTCCAGTGTCCAGCCGCTGCTCCATGTAGCTGTTGAGCTCATATACGACGCTCTGCATATTCGTGTCCTGGTACTGCTGGACACAAGAAAGACACACATACACATGCACTGTATACTACACAAGACGGACAGAAGTACATGGAGACCTCCTTCTAATTAGATAGTATTAAGGTTGCCTTTCACTATTATTATGAAAAAAAAATAGAAGTAATTAGAAGGGGTGTCCATATTTTAGGTCATATACTGTACACTTCAAAAGCCTCTTATGCTCACTAAGGCTGCATTTATTTGTACATAAAAACAGTAATATTGTGAAATGTTCCTGTAATTTAAAATAACAATTTTCTATTGCAATATATTTTAAAATGTAATTTATTCATGTGATGCAAAGCTGAATTTTCAGCATCATTACTCCAGTCTTCAGTGTCACATGATCCTTCAGAAATCATTCTGATATGCTGATTTGCTGCTCAAGAAAGATTTCTTAATGTTATCAATGTTGAAATGCAGTGGAAGTTATGCATGCTTTTAAAAAAATTATTATTTGACGAATAGAACGCTCAAAAGAACAGCGTTTATTTGAAATAGGCCACTATTGTAAAAAGGAAAAGTCTTTACTGTCACTTTTGATAAAGTATAATAATAACAATATCAATTTCTGGGGAAAAAATAAATACAAATTATTTATAAAAAATCTGGCCCCAAATTTTTGAATGGTAGTGTAGTTATTTTATTTTTTTGCTGAAAGTTTGACATTTTTGGATGGTCCACTGAATGAGGTACTTATATGTATCCATCTACACAGGAGACTCAATTCACCATTAATATCAATAGAATTTAGCATTAATTAACAAAGCAGCATAAACAATACATAATGCCCACAAATAGTGGGTAAAACAGTCCATTTAATTAGACTGATGTCTTGCTTCATCCTCTATTCTGGGTGGATGCATTATATTGGACTGCCTTAATTTTGGCTTTAGTTTAGGGACCAATTCTCACTATTAACTAGGTGCTTATTAAGATGCATATTACTAGCATATTGGCTGTTTATTAGTACTTATAAAGCACATATTAATGCCTTATTCTGCATGAGCATATTTTAGATCCCTTAATCCTACCCCATACCTAAATTTAACAACTACCTTAATAACTATTAATAAGCATCCAAATTAGTTAATAGTTAGTTAATAGTGAGAATTAAATGTGACCAAATTAAACTAAAATGTGACCAAATTTTGCCAAAAGAAGAACACAGCCTAATCATAAACATCCAATTAATACAGAATGCTGTAGTTTTTCCTCTCACATTGCATGTGTGGTCTGTGTATATTACAGAAATGAGTTCTAAATCAAACTTTTATGTATTTTAAATGGAGAGTGGATGGAGGATGTCTATTTCTGTCCCTGTGTGAAAGGTCAGAGTGGGCCGGTGGATGAGGGGTGTGTGAGGTGCTGCCCCATGGGAACGGCTCCCTACACATCCTGTTTATGCAGACGATTATGTGACGTCTCTACTGTCCTTCTCCAAAAAGTATTTGTTTCCACAGCCCACCCTCCCCGTCCTCTCCTCACGATGATGTTAAAGGTTCTTTATGGAACCATTTAGACAAAAAGGTTATTCTATGGCATCGTGAAGCACCTTTATTTTTAAGAGTGTAACTATTGTATTATTTACTGCAACTTGGAATTTCTCACTTGTATTTAAAAATACCCTTTTGAAACCAAACATAAGCAAAGCATGCTGGGTTTTCTAGGGTTTTCTGAGTAACAAAGCATAGTACGCAAACAGTACAGATGACTTTATTTTTACAATTAAAATCAACAAATTGTTGTGCATTAAGAAAAGTCAACCAAAAAGTGTTAGTTAGGACATTTGTTAGGTTTTAGAGTGTGCAGAAAAATATTGGTAAAAATAACCTCCAATTTTTTTTAACTGATATTAGTAGTAGCCTACTTTTAATCAACATTAACACTCCAAATTAACATTTCTCACAAGTGCAACTGGGATTTTCTTATATCTGAAAGGTAGTTTTTGAAAGCAGACCTGTGATGTCTCAAAATGCAGTTACACTTTATTTCGACAGTCCATTTTCGACATTCCACAAACTATTTGAAACTACACGTCAGCTAACTCCTATTCATTTGCAACTATACTGTGTGTCAACCAACTCTCATTAGAGTATTGGAAGACGGTTAGAGTAAATAGAACAAGTTGACATGTACTTGCACATTTTCTTATAGTCAGCAGAATGTCTGACCACCAAAATAAAGTATCAGCAGATATTAAGCAGACAGTCTACTAATACTCTAATGACTGCTATGTAGTTGCAAAGTTATTTATAGTCAAAAATAAATGTCTAAAGCGGACTATCAAAATAAAAGGCAAGCTAAAATGCTTCCAGTATAGAAAGATCACTAAGTTTTAGAACAGAGAAGTGTCTCTCTGCTCAGGTTCTGCTGGGAAGCTAAGGGAGGGCAGTATTCCACTTTGCGCCATGCACAGGTCACCTGTGCTAACGTCATACTCCTTCCATTTCTGGTATTCCCAGATGGAAATGTTTGGTAATCAATCCAGCTCTCTGTGGGCAAATATCAGCTCCAGATCATTTGTAAACTGAAATGAAAACTCGGCATGAAAGGTAAAACAGATATCAGGTGTTTGAACAGAAGAAAGCTGTTAGCATTCGCATTTATCTCAATGGAAGCTACTTGGCTGGTGCATATAGCCCCTGAACTACACAACCCTGACGTTGGGCACACTGTTACGGAAACAACAGATACAATAAAAGGACAAAAAGGATCAAACAAAATAAAACAAAACACAACACACAAAAAACACAAAGAAAAAACAAAAACAAAACAAAGCAAAACAAAACACAAAACAAAACACAAAGAAAAAACAAAACAAAACACAAAACACAAAGAAAAAACAAAAGTAAAACTGAACAAAACAGAAAACTAAATAAATAGGCACTGCTCTTGATTAATGGTGGATGTGGAGATGTTTGGGAAACCCATTTGGAAACAATTTACACAAAACATTTTGGTGTAGAAATTACGCACAATTTAACAATTTGTTTATTTTGTCTATTTATTTATTTGATCAAGGATAATACACAGCAAATACATGATTGTTAATTTCTTGGTGTTACTTGTGAGTGTTGAGATTTAGAGTAGTAGTAACACTCCTCTGTATTAGACATAACACTGCTGGAGTAAATAGCATGAAAGTGTTAGTGTTGTTATTGGCAGTAGTGTTTTTCAACTTTAATTAACATTTCACACTGCCACGCCCCTTTTTTCAACTTTGTTTCGCATGGACGGCCGCGATTTTGTCATTGCACAATTCCTCCGTAGAAGCAAGGTGAGTTATGTTTTTTTATTACACACATTTTTATAAGTTTGATAAACCTTCATATATGTCAAATGATTGTGCTAAGGTAATTTCAACAATGTTAGGTAATTCCTATGATTTTACTTCAGTTCGCTTATATGAGTAAAACATACAGGTTTATTTACTTTTGTATTTAAACTTTTTTTTTCCTTCATACCTATCATTACTGCAGTTCGATTTAGCACTTAAAATGGCGCCATGAGACATTCACGTGTGTGTTTTTTCTTAACTTTTTAAAACATAGCGTATACATATTTGTATGGTCTCCTCAGAACCTTTCATTCCCATTGTCCAGTAAATGTTGCACAACTTTGCATACCACTTCAAAGCACTTACAGACACGTTTTATTGTCAGGGACTTGATGTTAGTTAGAAAATTATAATGAAAGATTGGGAAAAAATAATGGGGATCAGAAACTAGTAACCACATTCTTCAGAATATCTTCTTTTGTGTTCAGCACAAGAAAGAAGTTAATACGGGTTTGGAACAACTTGAGGGAGAGTAAATGATAGAATTAAAATTTTTGGGTGAATTAACATTACCCATTAAGTACATGGTAAGAATTTTAACATAATTGATTTATTATGAATAGGGTCTGAGTTTAAAATTAAGGAAAAATTTATACTTTAAGACTTATGTTTAAAGTTTGTCTTCATCCTCAAACTATCCTTTAGTCTCTTGTTTACCAGTGTGCCCACCGCAAGACTGAAAAACAGAAGAACAACTCCACAAACAAATGTATTTCCTTATTTTGGAGGACCCATATTCTTAGAATGGATATGTCCGTAATTCTTTCAGATTAAATATTGATGCGAAATCTATTTGACAGTTTGACTTTTGGTAAATGTTTGGATATGTCTTCATGCTTAAATGTATAGTTTTTGTGTTTTTGCTATTTGTGTTTTTAGGAGCACTTCTATGATGCATCAAGTGACTCAAGGTACCTGGTTTGGCGTTTAAAGACTGTACAGAGAAGTACAGACTAGAACCTGGTGACGGTAAGATTTAACAGATTACAATCATATAATCATAGCTTTGTTGCTATTTGGCATTACCAGAGTTTCTGTGCTTCATAACATTCATTTTGAATTTGTCCAATCAAATTGCTTTGCAAAAGTACAGTTTTATTAAATTCGTTTTTATAAAATGAGTTGTCAAACCAGTTGTTTTCATAATTTGATGGGCAGATGTTTTATTGACCTTTATTTTTAGACTGAACAGGGTAGGACATCTCTGCCCCCAACATCACAAAGCCACAACAAGGGAGCAAAGTTCAGCCTCCATGCAGCTGAATATTTAGTGAGATTTCTTAAGGTGCGTGTCTTAATTTATTCTTAAAGAGTTGAATTAACACTGATGAACTTGCTGTGCAGGGTCATCAGGGCCACTAAGCTAAAGACAGACTGAATGAGTAGGTCATGAATCACACTGTGCAAGTGTGTGTGTGTGTATGTATGTGTGTGTGTGTGTGTGTGTGTGTGTGTGTGTGTGACAGCGGGGCACAGGATCTGTCCAGATGTAGGATTTCTCTGGAGGCAGAGCGGTGAAAGGTTTGGGATTGATCAATTACTCGAAGATAGCATGTGTGTGAGAAGAAAACAGGGCCAGGAGAACGCTAGGTGGGAATGAGGTGGAGGGAGCTGACGTCACTGGGGCCCTGGGGGTCCTTGTTAGTCTCCACGAAAGCACAGACACATCATCACATACTGTACATCACGCTATCACACAAACAGTGATGCATCATTAGTAGTGCTTGCTAATATTTAGAGTTAGGGATCTGAACAAACCACTACAACTGAGTATTAAAGGATTAGTTGACCCCAAAATTAGAATTCTGTCATCCTTTATTCCCCATCATGCCATTCCAATCCCATGTTACTTCTTCACTGGTCACTCTTTCCCAACAATGACTGGGGAACGGAGCTTTCAGGCTTCACACAGGACACAAAGTACCATACAATATCCTAAAAGAATTATATATGACTTATTGTTTAAAAAGGGTTTAAAAACATTATTCAGTAATATTAATATTCTCTAATATTATCAATTTAACCGCATTGATACTATTGTAATTTGAACTGAATTAAACTGGATGATGACACTAACTTTGCATTACTGAACTGAACTGAATCATCACTAATGTGACTTGAGCTGAATATCTTCTAAAAAGCTGCTTATATCTGAATCAAACTTGTTTTGTAACTGATAAACTCTGCAACATCAACAAAGTTACTGAACTGAAATGAAACAACACTGAACTAAATAATAATGGCACTGTTGTATTTTAAAGCTGCTTTGCAGCTGAAAATGAATTTGTTCCATAATTGATGAATTTTACAAAATTAACACTGTTATTTCCCTGTTTATTAACGCAAAGCCGCTTTGAAAAAAATCCGGATGTGTTACGCGTTATATAAATATGACTTGACTTGCACGTATATGATAGGTTTTTATGATGAACAGACATAAATTTAAGTCATTATTCAGTGATAACCATCCTGCTGTGACTGGATCAGTACAAGTTGCGAACAAATCATTCACACCAGTATATGAACTGGATCAACATGTATGTACATGTGCCTTGTTACTTTTGGACTTGTGCTTTTTGCCCTGTTGACAATAAAATAAATATCCAATAGACTTGAAAGGAGGAACCCAACTCATATCTACAGACCAGAATATCCTAGAGAATAAATACACCTAAAACACACACAAAATGTCCATAGCCTATTTACTTAAAACAGCTATTACAACACTAGCTTGAATCATTTGAAAGTAAACAAAGAGATAAAGGATAGAGTGTTGGGGAACATGTGCTTCCAGGGTAAAAATGGTCACAAGCCATAAAACATGACCGATCCTATTTCAAAGAAAAGCTGCACCTTCAACAATAATAAACACTTTTTATCCACAGTTTCAAACTAAAGAATAAAAATAACATAGAATCTATTCAACAGTGTCTTAATGAACAGATGTTGACCTCTGAATTGTAAGTCTATTCATTCTCCGTCACCAGCAACAAGATCTATCCTTGAACATCTTTGAAGGAGACAGAATTAGAAAATAGCTAGATGTCACCTGTAGGCAATGTTCCCTCTAAGCTGCACGCGCACGGCCGCGCAGAAGAAATAAATAAATGAGTTGGGAAAGCCATTTGATTGTATTCTAGTAAAAATTAAAGAAATTCAAGTGATCGGGTTAACCGCTATAAAGTTGATGTTAGAACTTTTTTGATGTTAGTATAGAGTTAGAACCGGTGAATGCGGTTTACAGGTTTCAAATGAGTCGCTGTAGAAACCGAATACTTCAGTGGTTGCTGACGAAATAGCTCAAATCGAGAGCAAACGCAATGACATGAAATAAAACGTCCTCGGGTTTTAAAGAAGAGTGGCTTGATTAAGTGCTGGAAATAGCGGATGATGGGCACAGAACGGTAACAAGACTCAGAGACATTTACAGGTACACACAGGTGTATTGTGCAAACTGTACTTCATATGGATGTTTAGAAAGCTATAGAAGAATTCATGTTCATGTTTTTTTTTCTTTGAAAATATTTAACTTGCAGATCTCAGTTTAAATGCTTCACTTTGTTTTGATTATGTTAGGCCTATATTATAAACTTAATAAATAATTGACCTTGTTTTTTAATGGAGTCACTTATGCTCATCTAAGCTGTATTTATTTGATCAAAAATACAGAAAAAAAACAGTAATATTTTGAACTATCAGGCTATTGCAATTTCTAATATTGGTTTAATATTTTAATATACTTTCAAATATAATGTATTCCTGGTGAAGCAAAGCAAAATTTTCAGCATCATTACTCCAGTCTTCAGTGTCACATGATCCTTCAGAAATCATTCTAATATTCTGATTTATTATCAGTGTTGAAACTGTTGTGCTGCTTAATATTTTTTTTTATTGTGTTGTTTTGATTCTTTGATTAGGCTAATACAAAGTTAAAAAGAACTGCATTTATTATAAATAGAATATTATTATTTTCTAGCAACATAAGTCTTGACTCTTTACTATCACTTTTTATCGATTTAACACATCCTTGCTGAATAAAAGTATTAATTAAAAAAAAAATAAGAATGAAAAAATTTACTGACCCCAAACTTTTGAATAGTATAGTGTATATTGTAATACAACATTTCTATTTTGAATAAACACTGTTCTTTTTAACTTTTTATTTATCAAAGAATCCTGAAAAATATCACCGGTCCCAAAAAATATTAAGCAGCACAACTGTTCCCAACATTGATTATAAATTAGCATATTAGAATGATTTCTGAAGGATCATGTGACACTGAAAATTCAGCTTTGCTTTACAGGAATAAATTAAATTTTAAAGCATATTAAAATAGAAAACTTTTATTTTAAATTGCAATAATATTTCACAATATTATTTTGTGAAATAATATTCAGTATTTTTTATCAAATAGATACAGCCTTGATGAGCCTAAGAAACTTGTTTTAAAAATGTACTGATCCCAAACTTTTGAACGGCAGTGTATTATACTGTCAAAATATTTTCTCAGGTAATCTAAAATGTATATCATTTAGTTACATCAAGGGTCAAATCAAATATAAATAGCATAAAAAGTTACCCACTTTTTTTTGTGTACGTGCTGTACGGGTCTGGTATAAAGAATGTTTTTGCTCAGGTGGCCGAAATGTCCACCCAATAGAGAAAAGTTTTGCTCATCAAGAAAAATTATTAGAGGGAACATTGCCTGTAGGTCTTGCTTTGCAGACAGAAATGAAGACGGACAGTATTTGTTTTATCCAGCTGTATTTACTGCAACATAACATTCAAGTGAAAGATATAACACCAACATAAAATAAAAATATATATAATAAAATATAAATTTCAGTTCTTGATAGTGCAACTGAAGCAAACAATCAGCTATGGGTGGCAAGGTACTGTCAAAAGATCTCCAGGATAAATTTGTGGACAAGCACAAGTCAGGAGATGGATACAAAAAAATTCAAAGGCTTTATCAATGCCTAGAAGCACAGTGGAATTAACTCTATTTAATAGTAACTTCTATTATTAAGAAGTGGAAGGTATTTGGTACAACACAGACCCTCCCTGGATCAGGACATCACTCCAAACTGGATGAAAGAGCCTGGACGAAACTGGTCAGAGAGGCGACCAAGAGGCCTACAGCAAATCTGAAGCAGCTGCAGGAATTTATGACAAAGAGTGGTCATTGTGTGCATGTGACAAGACAACAATATCACAAATTCTCCACAAATATGGCTTGTATGGGAGGGTTGCAAGAAAAAAGCCACTCCTCAAGAAAGGCAACATGCAGTCACAACTGAGCTTTGCCAAAACACACCTTGAGGTTTCTGAGGCAGATGAGACTAAAACTGAATTATTTGGCCTCAACACCAAACGTATGTCTAGCGGAAATCCAGTACAGCTCCCCATCCAAATAACAGCATTCCTCCAGTAAAGCATGGAGGTGGTGATATCCTGTTCTGGGGGTGTTTCTCTGCAGCAGGGACTGGAGCATTTCACAGGATAGAAGGAAAGATGGATGGGGCAAAATACAGTCACATTCTTGAGGAAAACTGGCTGCCCTCTGCCAGAAATTGTCAATGGGAAGAAGGTTTACCAGAACTGAGCACACAGTGGTTGAAGGAGAAAAAGATGAATGTCCTTGCATGGCTTAGTCCTAAACTCCTCTGAAAATCTGTGGACTGACTTGAAGACTGCAGTCCACAAACACTCACCATCAAATTGAACTGAACTTGAGCAGTTCTGCACAGAAGAGTGGGCAAATATTGCAAAGTTAGTAGAGACATATTCCAACAGACTAAAGGCTGTAATTAAAGCAAAAGGTGGTTCAACAAAATATGTTTTTTCTTTCACTTGGATGTTATAAGTTGCACTGAGTAAATACAGCTGGATAAAACAAAAACTGTGTCCATCTTCATTTCAGGCTGATAAGTAACAAAATGGGGTGTGAAAGGGGGTGATTCTTTTCTATACCCACTGTGTGTGTATATATATATATATATATATATATATATATATATATATATATATATATATATATATATATTAATACATATACAGCATATATTTACAGTATATACTGTATATATATGTCAGTGGCGAGCGGTGACTTTTTTAACCGGGTATGCTGACTGATAAGACCACCCCCCCCCTCCCCCAATCGGCTTTAAGGACACGCAAAATAGATCACAGATGGCAAATAGCTAAGAAACACTGTGGCAGGTGTTGATTTAAAAGTATGCACATTTCCTACCTTCTTTGTAAATGAAATTCATCTCAAATCCTTCTTCAATCGTTTCAAGTTTATCCATTACTCGAATGCAAGAAAAATATATCTGGTTTTCCAGCTAAAATCCGCCAAATAACATTTACACGTAGTTACGTTACGTAAACAGAGGGTGGGGAGATGGAGGGATTCCCCTGCTCTATATGTCCCCCTCATCAGCTAAATTATAATTTTTTATTCCCAGTGAATAGGAGTTAAAACTCCCACCCGGGTGACACTACTCCAATAACAGACCATGCAAAATGCCCAAAAATATTGCAAAGTAACACTGCAACCTTGCAAACAATAATAAAATCAGAGAAGGACTTAAAAAAGAGGGACCATTATAATGTTTGTTATTATTAAAGTTTTATATAGCCCACATTTTTATTAAAAAAAATAAAATGATTTACCGCTTAGGCAATAACGTTGACAATAACGCATATCTGCAACATACGTTGTTTGTCTACGGCCAAAAATGTAAGAAGATATGTTTTCAGTGGACTTTTAAAATTTGCTTTGCTTGAGAAAACAAAAATATACAGTTACAGTGTTTTTTTGTTTGTTTTTTTTTCCTTTTGATTTAGTCGAGTTGGTTTTGCATCAAACACAATGTAATTTTCGGCAATCGAGATCTGACAGCAACAGCACATTTTTCCGCTTCGGCGAGCGCTTTGCGGACAGCTTACCTTGTGCATTAAATCAGCCGCAGACCATAGTCATAGCAACAGAGAGGAGACGAGAAAGCTACGGAGAATCCGCTTGCCCAGAAGCAACTGCAACTGGTAGATTTAAAGAAAACTACTGCAGTATGGCAAATAAATCATTGTACGTACTTATTCCTAACTCTTTAAGCTTTAAGTTACATTTCAAATAGCAAGGAATCAACTTATAATCATGTTTATATGAATTATCCCGTGAACTTATTCTCTCAAATGGCCTGGGTATGCGGAGCATTCACAGTTTATATGGACGGAACACCACATATATATATATATATATATATATATATTTATTTATTTATTTATGACGTGTGAGACACTGCTCAAACACAAAAAGACGGATGGTACTTTGACTGTAGAATCTTCATTAATTGCAAAACGCCTGAAATGCTAGAGGTATTACAGGTCACTGTATTTGCAAAAGTTGGAACAGAAAGATACGAAGAACATCGCATCACATGGACTGAAGCCACTGGCCCTGCTGTTAGGCCTGTAATGAGGCTCTCACATTCACTACAACAGTGGAATCATATGATGTCCGGGTATCTCCACAGCTCAAGACAGTGAGAAGTACACCAGATTAGGACAACCTATTATTAAACTAATCAGTGATCTCACAAGTACACTTGTGACCTATCAAATAAAAGATGTTCAGATTTTACTTGGAATTCTTTGAAAGCGTTCCTTTTGCTTCTCTCAATTAGAGCCTTGTGATTAACCTGCTAGTCTCTTATTCTCTGAATCTCCTGAATGTGGTCATTTGAAAAATCTGTCATCATTTACCAGCACTGCCATTCAAGCCCTCTTTGTCTGCTTCTGCAGAGCATGTTTAATTTTTAAAATTGGAAAAAAAATAATCCTGATTATTTTACATTCTCAGATACTATATGTACTACTATAACTTACTTGACTGTTCAATGGGCTGTAGCTGCTCACAGACTCATACACACCTTATGTAGCTCTGGCCCTTTTCAGCGCAGCGCTCGTAGTCTTCTGTCTTCCGGTTTGTCTTTCCACTGTATGATCTTACGAATTTATGAATGAACCACTCTTTAAAATCTTTTAAAATCTTCCCGGTCTACTGACAACTATTATGACATTCGCTTCGAACATTACAATGCTCATAATAATTTTCGTTAACTCTACAATAAGTAATTCCATTTCACCAACTAATTACTCATCGTTCAAAAACAAAATTCTATAGATGGCTGTGCACTTGTTTCTCTGGTACATAAGTTCTATAAGAACCAAAGACAATTAAGCTCCAAACCTCATTAGTCCTTAGTATGATGTGGTAAGTGAGCACTGTGCATACACAGTGAAATACATGACAGAGGACAGCAGAGGTTTTCATCTCTCACAGGGAGGGCCTGAAGCTCATTGTTATTGTGGAAGTTGTTCAGAGAGTTTATTGCGTACTAATGACCAGGCCCACACAGAATCTACACCCTCAATACCTAATTTGAAAATGCTTCTATATATATATATATATATATATATATATATATATATATATATATATATATATAAATAAATCAATATGAAAATTCCATCTAGGACAGATTTTTGGTGGGTTAAAAAAACTAAACAATTACATAAACACTGAGATAACAGTATCGAACTGTACATTCGTTGTCAAAATTCAGGGAGTTTTTCTATACCACTGGGTTGTACAGCTGAATAAAAAAATAAAAATAAAAAAATGTATTTTAGAAGATGATCAGTGTTAACAGGATGAACAGATATGAAATGTAACGTGTCTTGGTTGATTGATCCCACATTCTGGACCATATGCTTTAATCGATGGTCAGTGGGGAAAAACAAAAAACAAACCAACAAAAAAAAAAACCTTAGAGCGTTGACATGTACAAAGAATTTGAAAGCTAACAAGCTAACATGCATGCTAATTCAAAGCACTGCTTGATATGCATCACAGGCCAAGACAAAATCTGGCACACATGGTTTGTAGAGAGTTTGATGTTGAAACGGTGCATGAGAAAAATACTGCTGCCCAGCCTGCCGAGCAGAGCCGAGGTTAACCATCAGCCGGCAGCCTGAGCTCTGCTGCACTCGTGCAAGAAAACATTCCCAAAATGCGACACATTCACCCTCCTCCAGTCCCCCTCCCGACCGACTGCATGCCCCTGGAGGTTGGCTCTGACGTCAGTAGCTGAGCTAGGCTGGCCGCCAACCCATGTGGGCCCTTGATGGATGTGATGGGTCGAGTGGAGCGGGCCGCAACATGAAGCATGCTGTGCACAGAGAAGCGAGTCCCGCTTAAATAGCCCTAATGACCCATAAGGACCCAGCAGGCCCCCTCTCCCATACTTTCACCAGTGCACTACAGTCTTCTGCAGTCTTTGCTGCTCAGGTTACATACACACAGACACATGCACAGGAGAGGTGTGCACGTCAAGTGTATTGATGCAGTTTTGTTGGCTCAAACACATGTTATCATGAATGGTACACCAACCAATAATCTAAATCAAAATGGAACATATGGAAGAACAAAAAGAAAATTATTTGTTGTAGGGTACTGAGAAAAAAAAAGAAAGAAAAAAAACTTTACTGTACCATATAGATTCCTGTCCATATGGAAAATATATATGATTAAGATATTAAAACTGAATAATTAATACGTTTTGCCTCAAATGTGTAAGACTATTTGTAATAATGAACAAGCATACAAAATGTACAAAATTTCTGACATGCACAACCAGCATCCAAATAGAAATATGCAGTATTAAAGAATTATATTTTCTTAATCTTTAAAGTATTAAAATTTATAGTATATTTATAGTATTTGTGTTCTGTAATTTTTGTTTTTTTAAATGTCTGTATAGTTATTTTTTCATTTTAATCAAGTGTTGATACAAAACAGTAGAAAAAGTTCATTTTATAAAAGGAAAAAAAAGCCCTTTAAATGTAAAATTTATAATATATTAAAACTAACATACATTGCTGAGGCCCATCCTCATAGATAGAGCAAACACAGCTTATTATAATAGATATTATAATAGTACTAGTCATATTACCAAGGCACAGAATTTGTGCAAAAACACCATAGTTTGAGTGGAAACACAACCTTTGACATTAGCAAAAATGATATGGGAAGTCTCCTGAATATCCAATTTAAACCATATTATTTTAAACCAATTTATTTGGATATTTATGATTATATGGCTAGCTGCATTTTATCTCAACTAATTGTTGCATTTTAAAAAAATTTTTAGGACCAAACCAGGGACCCATCATTTGAGAAACACTGTTAAAAAAATTTTTTCCAGAAGCATACAGTACATTTACCAGCAAATAAACATAGAAACAAAATGCAGTCAAAATATTTTACACTTGTTAAAAATAAAATAATGTCAAAAAAAAAAAAATGAATCCTCAAAATCAAAGACATCGTCACAGTAAGTAATCGCAGCACTATTTTTTAGAGCACAGGGCTCTTATTGAAGAATATTGGAGCACATGGCCATGAGTCCATACCTGCAGGCTGGTTGCTGTTTTTCCGTTTCAGCCATCTGTCTACGGTCTCCACACTCACACTCTCCAGCACGAACTCATCCAGCATCTGTGGGTGAAGGGAGAGATAAGCCTTCACTTTCTCATCCGTCAGACCTGCAACAGAGTGATCAAGATTAGTTTCTTCCCCTCACATTCATTCACAAAAAAACAACATCCACTCAGTGTGAATATATCAGGATCTTGCATGTCCACTTAAAGCATTATAACAGGTCATTCCTTGTCACGATTCTACATGGTTCACATGGTTGTCCATTGTTCCTAGTTCTAAAGAGACCATAGCTATACTGGCCAAATAAACTGTATGGGTATGTTCCAACTAAGAGTTAGCTAGGTTATATTGTACAAAGCTGCCATTAAAAGAGGGGTAAAATAATAATTGCATTAAAAAAAACAATGCCAGCCTTGATCACTGCAGGTATTTTCCTTGTAAACAAGAACAAACAGGGTTTTTGGGTATCTTAAGTGAGATTCTAATTCACAGAGAGTGTATATGGTCTGCCAGAAGGACACTGAAAATGGCACAGGGAACAAGTTTGCAAAACATCACTTCACTGGAAGTGGATATGGAAATGGACAGATGGACATTTTAGACTGTTGTACTTGACTATAAAGAACAGCATACACATACAAAATATACAAATTAAATGATATTGGACTGTACTGTCTACTGACACCTGTTGGTGCAGATGCAAGAAGTTTCTGTTTGGTTTATTAGGCTTTTTTTTGTTGGTCTTTTGCTCTGTCCATAACACAAAGCGATCGTATGTCTTCAGAAGATTTTAAATTGTTGTTCACATTTAATTTAGCCAGCCAAGTCAATTAAGAATTATTTTCTTATTTACATTCAGGCCCTGCCAGTCAAATATAGCTCACAGGTCATATGGACAACTTTTATGGTACTTTATTTGGAATTTAAATTATTTTTTTTAATTAATTTTTATTTTGTTTCTTTCAACTAGTATCTCCTTTAGTGGTTAACAGACAAAAGAAGATAATATGGGGAATGGCATGACGGTTTGTGATGACAAATTTTTTTTACATTAAGTACATTTTAATGCCATTCTAATCATGAACAAAAGCAAGGAGCTAGTATGTAGGAGGTTTAGAGGATTCAAGCTAGATTGGAAAAATGAAAAGCTTGAATGAATTGAATGAATCTAATAGATGATTTGGTCATGTGACACATGGTGGCAAAACAACTTGTACCTGCCCACATTACAACTTTTTATCTGCACTGATGTACTGGGGTTCTGCAAGGCTCTGTGCTGGGACCACTCCCTTTATGCAGCTCAGTGTGTTTGTACTACTGGAGGCTTCTCCAAGCAAGAAGGCCCTTCAGGAGACACAGAAAGAAGATGGACAAGCTGACTGTGCTTAATAGGTAATTAAGAGTTTGAGAGCTCACTAAGTGCTGTTGTTTATTGTCTTTGTTGTCGGGAAAAACATCCATTTACTGGGCCATTGCTAAAGCCAATCAGCGCACTCGACCAGGAGTATGGCGGCCTCCAAGGCTTTCAGCTTTCGAATCCCACACCATGCACAGATAAGTGGTTCTCTGTACTGTAGAAAGCACACTTTTCTTGGCCGTTTAATGGGGTGTAATACGGTGTGCACTGCTCTTCCCCAGAGGGGCCTGCCCCCGCAAAGTCCTAAGCCATAAGCATCCGGACTTCCTTTGCTGAAGCCTTCTATTGAAATGACGGTCCTCAGACCCGTGTCATCTCCCAGGAAGACTAGACTGGTAGAACCAGAACCTGCTCGGCAGGACCCACGAGACATGCTTGGCCGGGGCTCCCACACCGCCAGGTGACTACAAAGGGAACCAGTCTCTCGAGACTGGCCTCTGGTGTAATCAGAGCGGCTAGCTCGGTGCCCTGAAGCAGCGCACCGGCAGGGGATGGCTGAACTAGCTGCTCTAGAGGCCTCCGTATAGGTAGCGAGCCTCTTAATACCGCTACGTTTCCGGTCGGTGACAGAGAAGTGCTCGCCGGAGACCGCTGCGCCCTGTAGCACCGGCAGGGTTGGCAGATCGATCTCCTGAGGGCACTGAGGAGATACGGGCACTGTGTAATGCGGCGTACACCGCTCTTCCCCAGAGGGGCCGGCCCTCGGACATCCTGGGTAATAGCGTCAAGACATTCTGGCCGAAGACTATCCAGCGAGAATGACGGTCCGCAGACCCGCCCCCTGCGAGAAGCCTTCGGCCCGGGAGCGCAACTAAGACTCCATCTTAGGGAGTCGAGATGTGACGCTCCCTGAATAAGCAGCTGGAACACGGTTGGCCTGCTGCCACCTCAACCTCCTCGGAGGAAGAGAGAGCACTGTGCTCCCTACTCGAGAATTCATCCCAAGCGCTCATTGTACAGAGAGTGAGGGAGGTTGCCTTGGCAATGTGCACTGATTTTACACTCAAGCCTTTTCTTCCCTCGAGAAGAAAACGTCTCATAGCAACAATCTCAATCTCCTTGGCGAAAGATAGTTGCAGCAGCGAGCTCTCACTCAAAATGGGGAAGAGACCGCAACGTGGGCTTCCGAACCTCGAGAGAGAGCGCTGGATCTAGGGAGTGCAGGCGGAGAAAGGGCGAGCCATCTCCAACCCATCCGCTAGATCCACGTGCGATCCCTGCAATCTGAATTGCCACCATGCCTCAGCAATATCGGGACCGAACCGCAGGCTCGCAAGCACAGAGACACTCCTCGGAGCGTGCCCGGCGGGAGCGGATGGTGCAGCGGGGAGAAGCACAATTCAAAACACAAAACTCCCTCGAGAGCTGACTCTGCGTGTTTTGCTCCCAAGCAGACAACACACAAAATGTGTGTATCCCCACCCGAAATGTAGCGCGGACAGGGAAGAACACACAGCCTGAGATGCTGCCCGCTCTCGCCGTACGTTGTCTACACTCGTATTGGTAAAATAAAGAGTGATAATGGACAGACAACACCAAATAAGACTGACACACACAGAGCGCTTGCTGAATGACAGAAAGCTTTCATTTCCGGTTTCACCGCACATGCTTTTATGTTTCCTGGTCGCTACACCACCCCGCTCGTGACGTCTCGCCTATCCATTGGACTGATTACACATGTGATTCAGAGCGTGGTCACACTGGAGGTGTTCCCATAGCGTTTCGACTCACTTTGAGTTCCTGAAGGGGAACTGTATTTACCTTGGCATAGTATTTACCTTGGCATAGCCTCAAACACCATTGTTTCCTCCTTCTTATGTAAATCTTGTGCATGCAAAAGACCACTGAAAAATAGGCGAATCAGAACATAACACCGACTGTGATGTTACAGTCAGGATCACTAATAGTTACGCCCCCAAAATTTGCATATACCGACCCATGTTCTATGCCAGCCGAACCTGCACAGTTGAATCATCAGAAGTTCTACAGGTATTGTGAAGAAACAAGCGAGGATAATAGCGAAAATGGCAGATCATGGAAATAAATGTTATGTTCCAGGCTGTGCAGGGGATGTGATGTGCAGGGATGGGTTGGTGTCTGTATTCAGAAAGGCACGGAAAAATAATAACGTGCGTTCTAATAAAATAACGCGAGCCACTTAAGGGACATGGTTAGCAGCATGCTAGCGGTAGCCTGTTACATTAGAATACATAAGATTTCACTTACCACATAAACAGAGTAAAGAGAGGACTGAGTATGATGGCGAATGATTCACAGATCCTGAGCACCACTGACAAGCATCTGGTCTTGTAAAATGTGTGGTAAGTACTGCCGCTGTAGTTTACACAGAGCACGTGCGTTGCTCGAATTGCACGTTTGAGCAATTCTCGAAAGTGAAAGTAAAAAGCGATCGTGCATTTGAAAGCAGTTTCAATGACCCACATATTAAAGGGTTAGTTCACCCAAAAATGAAAATTAGCCGATAAATTACTCACACTCAAGTCATCCTAGGTGTATATGACTTTCTTCTTTCAGACAAATCCAGTCGGAGTTATATTAAAAATTGTCTTTGATCTTTCAAGCTGTTTAATGCCACTCAGCGGGTGTTGCATGTATCAGGCCAAAAGTAGTTAAATAAAAAGCGCCCATCCATAAAAAAGTGTCTCACACGGCTCCGGGGGGTGAAGAAAGGCCTCCTGTAGCGAATTGATGCATTTTTGTAAAAAAAAATCCATATTCCAAACATATCACTTCTGAGGGGCGCATGCGAAAAGCTGACCTCATACGTCATCCGCCCGAACTGCTTCCGTTTGCAACAGTGAGTGCAAGCTAGATTAAAGTGATTATTACGTTTTGAATATGGATATTTTTCTTACAAAAACGCATTGATTCGCTACAGGAGTCCTTTGTTCACCCCCCGGAGCCGTGTGAGAC